>NW_027255927.1:4566913-4569413 GCF_043229965.1 Drosophila suzukii | reverse complement strand
CAATACCTATCGATTGGTCCAAAAACAAATTTGCCACGCCCACTCTAACGCCCATAACGCTTAAATCTGTATACCGCCGGTAGATTGCGCATTTTAATCGCGCTTTGCTGCTTGCATATCTCCATTTCCCTTTGAGTAACGGGTATCTGATAGTCGAGGTACTCGACTATAGCGTTCTTCCTTGTTATTATTATTATTATTATTATTATTATTATTATTATTATTATTATTTTTATTATTATTATTATTATTATTATTATTATTATTATTATTATTATTATTATTATTATTATTATTATTATTATTATTATTATTATTATTATTATTAATTATTAATTATTATTATTATTATTATTATTATTATTAATTATTAATTATTATTATTATTATTATTATTAATTATTAATTATTATTATTATTATTATTATTAATTATAAATTATTATTATTATTATTATTATTATTATTATTATTATTATTATTATTATTATTATTATTATTATTATGATTACTATTATTATTATTATTATTATTATTATTATTATTATTATTATTATTATTATTATTATTATTATTATTAATATTATTAATATTATTATTATTATTATTGTTATTATTATTATTATTATTATTATTATTATTATTATTATGATTATTATTATTATTATTATTATTATTATTATTATTATTATTATTATTATTATTATTGTTATTATTATTATTATTATTATTATTATTATTATTGTTATTATTATTATTATTATTATTATTATTATTATTATTATATTATTATTATTATTATTATTATTATTATGATTATTATTATTATTATTATTATTATTATTATTATTATTATTATTATTATTATTATTATTATTATTATTATTATTATTATTATTATTATTATTATTATTATTATGATTATTATGATTATTATTATTATTATTATTATTATTATTATTATTATTATTATTATTATTATTATTATTATTATTATTGTTATTATTATTATTATTATTATTATTATTATTATTATTTTTATTATTATTATTATTATTATTATTATTATTATTATTATTATTATTATTATTATTATTATTATTATTATTATTATTATTATTATTATTATTATTATTATTATTATTATTATTATTATTATTATTATTATTATTATTATTATTATTATTATTATTATTATTATTATTATTATTATTATTATTAGTATTTTTATACCCGTTACTCGTAGAGTAAAAGGGTATACAAGATTCGTCGGAAAGTATGTAACAGGCAGAAGGAAGCGTTTCCGACCCATAAAGTATATATATTCTTGATCAGGATCACTAGCCAAGTCGATCTAGCCATGTCCGTCTTTCCGTCTGTCTGTCCGGATGAACGCTGAGATCTCGGAAACTATGAGAGCTAGGCTATTGAGATTTGGCGTACAGATTCCTGAGCTTCTTACGCAGCGCAAGTTTGTTTCAGTAGACTGCCACGCCCACTCTAACGCCCACAAACCGCCCAAAACTGAAACTCCTACAGTTTTGATGCTAGAAAGAAAATTTTAACTGAAATGTATTGTTCTCATCAATACCTATCGATTGACCTAAAAAAAAGTTTGCCACGCCCACTTAAACGCCCACAAACCGCGAAAACCTGTGACGCCCACAATTTTTATGCTAGATAAAAAATTTTAACTGAAATGTATTGGTCTCGTCAATACCTATCGATTGGTCCAAAAAAAAATTTGCCACGCCCACTCTAACGCCCATAACGCTTAAATCTGTATACCGCCGGTAGATTGCGCATTTTAATCGCGCTTTGCTGCTTGCATATCTCCATTTCCCTTTGAGTAACGGGTATCTGATAGTCGAGGTACTCGACTATAGCGTTCTTCCTTGTTATTATTATTATTATTATTATTATTATTATTATTATTATTATTATTATTATTATTATTATTATTATTATTATTATTATTATTATTATTATTATTATTATTATTGTTATTATTATTATTATTATTATTATTATTATTATTATTATTATTATTATTATTATTATTATTATTATTATTATTATTATTATTATTATTATTATTATTATTATTATTATTATTAATTATTAATTATTATTATTATTATTATTATTATTATTATTATTATTATTATTATTATTATTATTATTATTATTACTATTATTATTATTATTATTATTATTATTATTATTATTATTATTATTATTATTATTATTATTATTATTATTATTATTATTATTATTATTATTATTATTATTATTATTATTATTATTATTATTATTATTATTATTATTATTATTATTATTATTATTATTATTATTATTATTATTATTATTATTATTATTATTATTATGATTATTATTATTATTATTATTATTATTATTATTATTATTATTATTATTATTATTATTATTATTATTATTATTATTATTATTATTATTATTATTATTATTATTATTATTATTAT
>NW_027255927.1:4556913-4561913 GCF_043229965.1 Drosophila suzukii | reverse complement strand
TTATTATTATTATTATTATTATTATTATTATTATTATTATTATTATTATTATTATTATTATTATTATTATTATTATTATTATTATTATTATTATTATTATTATTATTATTATTATTATTATTATTATTATTATTATTATTATTATTATTATTATTATTATTATTATTATTATTATTATTATTATTATTATTATTATTATTATTATTATTATTATTATTATTATTATTATTATTATTATTATTATTATTATTATTATTATTATTATTATTATTATTATTATTATTATTATTATTATTATTATTATTATTATTATTATTATTATTATTATTATTATTATTATTATTATTATTATTATTATTATTATTATTATTATTATTATTATTATTATTATTATTATTATTATTATTATTATTATTATTATTATTATTATTATTATTATTATTATTATTATTATTATTATTATTATTATTATTATTATTATTATTATTATGATTACTATTATTATTATTATTATTATTATTATTATTATTATTATTATTATTATTATTATTATTATTATTATTATTATTATTATTATTATTATTATTATTATTATTATTATTATTATTATTATTATTATTATTATTATTATTATTATTATTATTATTATTATTATTATTATTATTATTATTATTATTATTATTATTATTATTATTATTATTATTATTATTATTATTATTATTATTATTATTATTATTATTATTATTATTATTATTATTATTATTATTATTATTATTATTATTATTATTATTATTATTATTATTATTATTATTATTATTATTATTATTATTATTATTATTATTATTATTATTATTATTATTTTTATTATTATTATTATTATTATTATTATTATTATTATTATTATTATTATTATTATTATTATTATTATTATTATTATTATTATTATTATTATTATTATTATTATTATTATTATTATTATTATTATTATTATTATTATTATTATTATTATTATTATTATTTTTATTATTATTATTATTATTATTATGATTATTATTATTATTATTATTATTATTATTATTATTATTATTATTATTATTATTATTATTATTATTATTATTATTATTATTATTATTATTATTATTATTATTATTATTATTATTATTATTATTATTATTATTATTATTATTATTATTATTATTATTATTATTATTATTATTATTATTATTATTATTATTATTATTATTATTATTATTAGTATTTTTATACCCGTTACTCGTAGAGTAAAAGGGTATACAAGATTCGTCGGAAAGTATGTAACAGGCAGAAGGAAGCGTTTCCGACCCCATAAAGTATATATATTCTTGATCAGGATCACTAGCCAAGTCGATCTAGCCATGTCCGTCTTTCCGTCTGTCTGTCCGGATGAACGCTGAGATCTCGGAAACTATGAGAGCTAGGCTATTGAGATTTGGCGTACAGATTCCTGAGCTTCTTACGCAGCGCAAGTTTGTTTCAGTAGACTGCCACGCCCACTCTAACGCCCACAAACCGCCCAAAACTGAAACTCCTACAGTTTTGATGCTAGAAAGAAAATTTTAACTGAAATGTATTGTTCTCATCAATACCTATCGATTGACCTAAAAAAAAGTTTGCCACGCCCACTTAAACGCCCACAAACCGCGAAAACCTGTGACGCCCACAATTTTTATGCTAGATAAAAAATTTTAACTGAAATGTATTGGTCTCGTCAATACCTATCGATTGGTCCAAAAAAAAATTTGCCACGCCCACTCTAACGCCCATAACGCTTAAATCTGTATACCGCCGGTAGATTGCGCATTTTAATCGCGCTTTGCTGCTTGCATATCTCCATTTCCCTTTGAGTAACGGGTATCTGATAGTCGAGGTACTCGACTATAGCGTTCTTCCTTGTTATTATTATTATTATTATTATTATTATTATTATTATTATTATTATTATTATTATTATTATTAATTATTAATTGACGCTGAGATCTCGGAAACTATGAGAGCTAGGCTATTGAGATTTGGCGTACAGATTCCTGAGCTTCTTACGCAGCGCAAGTTTGTTTCAGTAGACTGCCACGCCCACTCTAACGCCCACAAACCGCCCAAAACTGAAACTCCTACAGATGCTAGAAAGAAAATTTTAACTGAAATGTATTGTTCTCATCAATACCTATCGATTGACCTAAAAAAAAGTTTGCCACGCCCACTTAAACGCCCACAAACCGCGAAAACCTGTGACGCCCACAATTTTTATGCTAGATAAAAAATTTTAACTGAAATGTATTGGTCTCGTCAATACCTATCGATTGGTCCAAAAAAAAATTTGCCACGCCCACTCTAACGCCCATAACGCTTAAATCTGTATACCGCCGGTAGATTGCGCATTTTAATCGCGCTTTGCTGCTTGCATATCTCCATTTCCCTTTGAGTAACGGGTATCTGATAGTCGAGGTACTCGACTATAGCGTTCTTCCTTGTTATTATTATTATTATTATTATTATTATTATTATTATTATTATTATTATTATTATTATTATTATTATTATTATTAATTATTAATTATTATTATTATTATTATTATTATTATTATTATTATTATTATTATTATTATTATTATTATTATTATTATTATTATTACTATTATTATTATTATTATTATTATTATTATTATTATTATTATTATTATTATTATTATTATTATTATTATTATTATTATTATTATTATTATTATTATTATTATTATTATTATTATTATTATTATTATTATTATTATTATTATTAATTTTATTATTATTATTATTATTATTATTATTATTATTATTATTATTATTATTATTATTAATATTATTAATATTATTAATATTATTATTATTATTATTATTATTATTATTATTATTATTATTATTATTATTATTATTATTATTATTATTATTATTTTTATTATTATTATTATTATTATTATTATTATTATTATTATTATTATTATTATTATTATTATTATTATTATTATTATTATTATTATTATTATTATTATTATTATTATTATTATTATTATTATTATTATTATTATTATTATTATTATTATTATTATTATTATTATTATTATTATTATTATTATTATTATTATTATTATTATTATTATTATTATTATTATTATTATTATTATTAATTTTATTATTATTATTATTATTATTATTATTATTATTATTATTATTATTATTATTAATATTATTAATATTATTAATATTATTATTATTATTATTATTATTATTATTATTATTATTATTATTATTATTATTATTATTATTATTATTATTATTTTTATTATTATTATTATTATTATTATTATTATTATTATTATTATTATTATTATTATTATTATTATTATTATTATTATTATTATTATTATTATTATTATTATTATTATTATTATTATTATTATTATTATTATTATTATTATTATTATTATTATTATTATTATTATTATTATTATTATTATTATTATTATTATTATTATTATTATTATTATTATTATTATTATTATTATTATTATTATTATTATTATTATTATTATTATTATTATTATTATTATTATTATTATTATTATTATTATTATTATTATTATTATTATTATTATTATTATTATTATTATTATTATTATTATTATTATTATTATTATTATTATTATTATTATTATTATTATTATTATTATTATTATTATTATTATTATTATTATTATTATTATTATTATTATTATTATTATTATTATTATTATTATTATTATTAGTATTTTTATACCCGTTACTCGTAGAGTAAAAGGGTATACAAGATTCGTCGGAAAGTATGTAACAGGCAGAAGGAAGCGTTTCCGACCCCATAAAGTATATATATTCTTGATCAGGATCACTAGCCAAGTCGATCTAGCCATGTCCGTCTTTCCGTCTGTCTGTCCGGATGAACGCTGAGATCTCGGAAACTATGAGAGCTAGGCTATTGAGATTTGGCGTACAGATTCCTGAGCTTCTTACGCAGCGCAAGTTTGTTTCAGTAGACTGCCACGCCCACTCTAACGCCCACAAACCGCCCAAAACTGAAACTCCTACAGTTTTGATGCTAGAAAGAAAATTTTAACTGAAATGTATTGTTCTCATCAATACCTATCGATTGACCTAAAAAAAGTTTGCCACGCCCACTCTAACGCCCATAACGCTTAAATCTGTATACCGCCGGTAGATTGCGCATTTTAATCGCGCTTTGCTGCTTGCATATCTCCATTTCCCTTTGAGTATCTGATAGTCGAGGTACTCGACTATAGCGTTCTTCCTTGTTATTATTATTATTATTATTATTATTATTATTATTATTATTATTTTTATTATTATTATTATTATTATTATTATTATTATTATTATTATTATTATTATTATTATTATTATTATTATTATTACTATTATTTATTATTATTATTATTATTATTATTATTATTATTAATTATTAATTATTATTATTATTATTATTATTATTATTAATTATTAATTATTATTATTATTATTATTATTAATTATAAATTATTATTATTATTATTATTATTATTATTATTATTATTATTATTATGATTACTATTATTATTATTATTATTATTATTATTATTATTATTATTATTATTATTATTATTATTATTATTATTATTATTATTATTATTATTATTATTATTATTATTATTATTATTATTATTATTATTAATATTATTAATATTATTATTATTATTATTATTATTATTATTATTATTATTATTATTATTATTATTATTATTATTGTTATTATTGTTATTATTATTATTATTATTATTATTATTATTATTATTATTATTATTATTATTGTTATTATTATTATTATTATTATTATTATTATTATTATTATTATTATTATTATTATTATTATTATTATTATTATTATTATTATTATTATT
>NW_027255927.1:4543005-4545505 GCF_043229965.1 Drosophila suzukii | reverse complement strand
ATTATTATTATTATTATTATTATTATTATTATTATTATTATTATTATTATTATTATTATTATTATTATTATTATTATTATTATTATTATTATTATTATTATTATTATTATTATTATTATTATTATTATTATTATTATTATTATTATTATTATTATTTATTATTATTATTAATTATTATTATTATTATTATTATTATTATTATTATTATTATTATTATTATTATTATTATTATTATTATTATTATTATTATTATTATTATTATTATTATTATTATTATTATTATTATTATTATTATTATTATTATTATTATTATTATTATTATTATTATTATTATTATTATTATTATTATTATTATTATTATTATTATTATTATTATTATTATTATTATTATTATTATTATTATTATTATTATTATTATTATTATTATTATTATTATTTTATTATTATTATTATTATTATTATTATTTATTATTATTATTATTATTATTATTATTATTATTATTATTATTATTATTATTATTATTATTATTATTATTATTATTATTATTATTATTATTATTATTATTATTATTATTATTATTATTATTATTATTATTATTATTATTATTATTATTATTATTATTATTATTATTATTATTATTATTATTATTATTATTATTATTATTATTATTATTATTATTATTATTATTATTATTATTATTATTATTATTATTTTATTATTATTATTATTATTATTATTATTATTATTATTATTATTATTATTATTATTATTATTATTATTATTATTATTATTATTATTATTATTATTATTATTATTATTATTATTATTATTATTATTATTATTATTATTATTATTATTATTATTATTATTATTATTATTATTATTATTATTATTATTATTATTATTATTATTATTATTATTATTATTATTATTATTATTATTATTATTATTATTATTATTATTATTATTATTATTATTATTATTATTATTATTATTATTATTATTATTATTATTATTATTATTATTATTATTATTATTATTATTATTATTATTATTATTATTATTATTATTATTATTTATTATTATTATTATTATTATTATTATTATTATTATTATTATTATTATTATTATTATTATTATTATTATTATTATTATTATTATTATTATTATTATTATTATTATTATTATTATTAATTATTATTATTATTATTATATTATTATTATTATTATTATTATTATTATTATTATTATTATTATTATTATTATTATTATTATTATTATTATTATTATTATTATTATTATTATTATTATTATTATTATTATTATTATTATTATTATTATTATTATTATTATTATTATTATTATTATTATTATTATTATTATTATTATTATTATTATTATTATTATTATTATTATTATTATTATTATTATTATTATTATTATTATTATTAATTATTATTATTATTATTTATTATTATTATTATTATTATTATTATTATTATTATTATTATTATTATTATTATTATTATTATTATTATTATTATTATTATTATTATTATTATTATTATTATTATTATTATTATTATTATTATTATTATTATTATTATTATTATTATTATTATTATTATTATTAGTATTATTATTATTATTATTATTATTATTATAATTATTATTATTATTATTATTATTATTATTATTATTATTATTATTATTATTATTATTATTATTATTATTATTATTATTATTATTATTATTATTATTATTATTATTATTATTATTAGTATTATTATTATTATTATTATTATTATTATTATTATTATTATTATTATTATTATTATTATTATTATTATTATTATTATTATTATTATTATTATTAATTATTATTATTATTATTATTATTATTATTATTATTATTATTATTATTATTATTATTATTATTATTATTATTATTATTATTATTATTATTATTATTATTATTATTATTATTATTATTATTATTATTATTATTATTATTATTATTATTATTATTATTATTATTATTATTATTATTATTATTATTATTATTATTATTATTATTATTATTATATTATTATTATTATTATTATTATTATTATTATTATTATTATTATTATTATTATTATTATTATTATTATTATTATTATTATTATTATTATTATTATTATTATTATTATTATTATTATTATTATTATTATTATTATTATTATTATTATTATTATTATTATTATTATTATTATTATTATTATTATTATTATTATTATTATTATTATTATTATTATTATTATTATTATTATTATTATTATTATTATTATTATTATTATTATTATTATTATTATTATTATTATTATTATTATTATTATTATTATTATTATTATTATTATTATTATTATTATTATTATTATTATTATTATTATTATTATTATTATTATTATTATTATTATTATTATTATTATTATTATTATTATTATTATATTATTATTA
>NW_027255927.1:3549600-3637905 GCF_043229965.1 Drosophila suzukii | reverse complement strand
AAGCGATCGAGCTGAAACTTTCCAAAAAGTCTTTTATCTTTTGCAGGTAGTATATAAGTCGGAACCAGCCGGATCGGACAACTATATCTTATAGCTCCCATAGGAATAATCAGAAAATAAAATTTAAAAAATATATATCTTTGGTGTTTTTTAACATATAACCTCCTAAGCTTGGAAATAACATTTTTTAATTTCTTTTGAGTTTCGAATTTAGTTTTATCAAAATCGGACGACTATATCATATAGCTGCTTTCCTATGATCAGAAAACTGGTTTGAAAATAATATGAAACAAATTATAGATTCGGTTTCTTTTAACATATAACCACCTACGCTTGAAAATAACATTTTCTAATTAGTTCTGAATTTCGAATTTAATTTTATCAAAATCGGACGGCTGTATCATATAGACGCCATAGGAACGATCGAAAAATTGGTGGGAAAATAATATGATGTGTTTTCTGACATATTTAGGGTATTCAATTGCGTTGCAAAAGTGTAAACTTTGTAAGTTTGCCAGACGAGAATTGTGAACGCCCTCTATTTTAAAATATCGTTGCAGGAAATTGACGTACAAAAGAACGCCAACTTTTAAATTTTTGTGAAAAGAAGGCTATGATATTTTCTGTCATTAAAACCCAACTTTTCAGTATATTTTTAGTATTTTAGATAAAATTCCTACCCATTATTAACCCCCTATTTCTACACAAGTACAACAGATTTGTATACATAGGCTGGGGTGTTGTAGGCCTTGAAAACTATTTTGTATGGAAATTGTTGTTGGAACTGCTTACACTTTTACACTTTTCAAACGATTGCAACGCAATTGAATACCCTAATTATCTTATACTATTGGGAATATCATTTCTTGTATTTTTAAATTTAATAATTATAATTGCAAGGGTATACAAGCGTCGGCTTGCCGAGGCTAACTTCCTTTCTTGTTTAAACAATTGTATTTGGCGTAAAATTTAAAAATTCGTTTATTTGAACATTCAAATAAAGGAACATGTGAAAAAAATCTAATCCAGGTGGAAAACTAATTTTAATAGGAATAGGAATAAACAAGATATCCGTGCGACAAGATATCTGGAGCATTAGTTGTTTAGAAACTATAAACCCTTAAAATCCAGCTATTTATTTATTTCTCGCTAAGCTAATGGGTTTTTCGAAGAGTCGTAGAACAAACGTTTTCTACCTCAAACTTCTTAATACAACCATATAGCCTCTAAGCCCTTAAACCAAAAAGGGATTCACAACGGGATAAAAAGACTATTCGCACCAGCCCCAGCACCTCAAATTTTCTAATGTAACGAACTGATTTTTGAGTGTGCTCGCTACGAGATTCGTGCGGCTAGCTCAGTAGATTGTGTGTTCGTCCCACCAAATTTGTATTAACGTGACCGCCCAGTAGCTCAGTGAGAAAGCACAGAATTCACGGGTTCGTAGTGGGTTTATTGCGGATATATTATTACAAATGTCTTGATAGCTTGGTTGGCCTTGACTCGTCGCTTGTGACATTCGGTACTTCCGACGGTCCTGACTGACTCGACGACCTCTCGCCTTGATGACGCGGTGCTCAAGTCCTGTAGCTCCCTGAAGATTCTCGCAGCTCCCTGAAGATCCTCGCAGCTCCCTCAAGATGCTCGCTTGCTGCTCGCCCCTGACGCGTTGACTTGGTAACTGCTGCTAACGACTCGGACTCGCGTGGGGGATCAGCCGTACGGGCTTAGGGAAGCGTCACCGTTCTCAGACTAGGGTGAACAGAAGCTGCGCTCTCCAGGATCACTCCTTTCGACACACCGCCGCATGTCTCTTGCTCTGTCCCGGATGGTGCCACTGGGGTTTCTGCTCAGTCCGCGCTGACAGTCAAGGCGGAACGCCAAGAAGCTGCCTCGCGCTTTACTTTGATTCTACGCCGAGTGTAAACGAACGTTCCACCCTAGCCTCACCCTTCTGCGTGTGGTCCGGGATGTTTCCGCGTGGCTCGTTCTATCTTGCGCACTGCTCCTGGTGGTGCTGGCTGCGCGGCTGGACGTAACATGGCTTTTGGTATTCGGGGTTCGGGCACGCCGCTCCGGGACCTCGCAAGTCGAATCCGTAGGGCTCTCCTGGACAACTCCACTCGGGACCGTACCGATTGACCGCTCTCCCTTCTGGCTTGTTATACCTGGGGTTCGGGCACGCCGCTCCGGGACCGCGCAATTCGAAACCGTAGGGCTCTCCTGGACAACTCCACTCGAGACCGTACCGATCGACCGCTCTCCCTTCTGGCTTGTTATACTCGTTATCCTCTAGGCTTAACGCCAGGACTTTGTTGTTAGGGCTAAGCCGACCGCCTTGATCTAGCCGCGTGATGCCCTCTGGACCTCAGCTACCTGCGTCTCAATTCGGTATCCCAATCCCGAACGTCTCGTTTGATTGTTCACTGTCAATCTGATTGATCTTGACGGTTTGACTCCTTCTGATCGACTGATCCAGCTGCCAGCGCTCTGCGGCCTTATATAGGGCCTCCGGGAACCGTTATTTCCCTTCTGCGCACGGCCCGCTGGATCTCTCCACTCCGGGTCCAAAGTCCGTGCCTCCTAGTTGACCCACTTGTCCTTCACGAACCGCTTCCAATCGATGCTCCGCCCACTGCTGCCGTCCCGCTGATTCCCGTGATGCTTGTAGCACGCCTTTGTGGCGCTCCACTGCCGAGATGTGGCACTTCTTCTCCCGGTCAAAAGTTCATGGGAGAGTCCAAAGTCCTGTGGAGTTCCGTTATCCCCTTTTGCACACGGCACTCTTGCCTTACCCGCGACGTCTCCATTCTCTCTCGATCTCCATCCTTGGTCTCCAAACTCTCTCGCTCTCCATCCTTGGTTTCCAAACTCTCTCGATCTCCATCCTTGATCTCCAAACTCTCTCGCTCTCCATCCAAGTCTCCAAACTCTCTTCGCCGCGCCGTTACTACGCGAATTCGCCGCGTATCGGGTAAGCGACCGGCCATCTGCTGCTGCTTCTATTTGTGGGGAGCTATTCAACTCCTCACACTAAATGTTCACTTTTACACATTCACCGAATTTTTTAAGACTGACAGACCGACAGACTGACAGACTGACAGACTGACAGACTGACAGACTGACAGACTGACAGACTGACAGACTGACAGACTGACAGACTGACAGACTGACAGACTGACAGACTGACAGACTGACAGACTGACAGACTGACAGACTGACAGACTGACAGACTGACAGACTGACAGACTGACAGACTGACAGACTGACAGACTGACAGACTGACAGACTGACAGACTGACAGACTGACAGACTGACAGACTGACAGACTGACAGACTGACAGACTGACAGACTGACAGACTGACAGACTGACAGACTGACAGACTGACAGACTGACAGACTGACAGACTGACAGACTGACAGACTGACAGACTGACAGACTGACAGACTGACAGACTGACAGACTGACAGACTGACAGACTGACAGACTGACAGACTGACAGACTGACAGACTGACAGACTGACAGACTGACAGACTGACAGACTGACAGACTGACAGACTGACAGACTGACAGACTGACAGACTGACAGACTGACAGACTGACAGACTGACAGACTGACAGACTGACAGACTGACAGACTGACAGACTGACAGACTGACAGACTGACAGACTGACAGACTGACAGACTGACAGACTGACAGACTGACAGACTGACAGACTGACAGACTGACAGACTGACAGACTGACAGACTGACAGACTGACAGACTGACAGACTGACAGACTGACAGACTGACAGACTGACAGACTGACAGACTGACAGACTGACAGACTGACAGACTGACAGACTGACAGACTGACAGACTGACAGACTGACAGACTGACAGACTGACAGACTGACAGACTGACAGACTGACAGACTGACAGACTGACAGACTGACAGACTGACAGACTGACAGACTGACAGACTGACAGACTGACAGACTGACAGACTGACAGACTGACAGACTGACAGACTGACAGACTGACAGACTGACAGACTGACAGACTGACAGACTGACAGACTGACAGACTGACAGACTGACAGACTGACAGACTGACAGACTGACAGACTGACAGACTGACAGACTGACAGACTGACAGACTGACAGACTGACAGACTGACAGACTGACAGACTGACAGACTGACAGACTGACAGACTGACAGACTGACAGACTGACAGACTGACAGACTGACAGACTGACAGACTGACAGACTGACAGACTGACAGACTGACAGACTGACAGACTGACAGACTGACAGACTGACAGACTGACAGACTGACAGACTGACAGACTGACAGACTGACAGACTGACAGACTGACAGACTGACAGACTGACAGACTGACAGACTGACAGACTGACAGACTGACAGACTGACAGACTGACAGACTGACAGACTGACAGACTGACAGACTGACAGACTGACAGACTGACAGACTGACAGACTGACAGACTGACAGACTGACAGACTGACAGACTGACAGACTGACAGACTGACAGACTGACAGACTGACAGACTGACAGACTGACAGACTGACAGACTGACAGACTGACAGACTGACAGACTGACAGACTGACAGACTGACAGACTGACAGACTGACAGACTGACAGACTGACAGACTGACAGACTGACAGACTGACAGACTGACAGACTGACAGACTGACAGACTGACAGACTGACAGACTGACAGACTGACAGACTGACAGACTGACAGACTGACAGACTGACAGACTGACAGACTGACAGACTGACAGACTGACAGACTGACAGACTGACAGACTGACAGACTGACAGACTGACAGACTGACAGACTGACAGACTGACAGACTGACAGACTGACAGACTGACAGACTGACAGACTGACAGACTGACAGACTGACAGACTGACAGACTGACAGACTGACAGACTGACAGACTGACAGACTGACAGACTGACAGACTGACAGACTGACAGACTGACAGACTGACAGACTGACAGACTGACAGACTGACAGACTGACAGACTGACAGACTGACAGACTGACAGACTGACAGACTGACAGACTGACAGACTGACAGACTGACAGACTGACAGACTGACAGACTGACAGACTGACAGACTGACAGACTGACAGACTGACAGACTGACAGACTGACAGACTGACAGACTGACAGACTGACAGACTGACAGACTGACAGACTGACAGACTGACAGACTGACAGACTGACAGACTGACAGACTGACAGACTGACAGACTGACAGACTGACAGACTGACAGACTGACAGACTGACAGACTGACAGACTGACAGACTGACAGACTGACAGACTGACAGACTGACAGACTGACAGACTGACAGACTGACAGACTGACAGACTGACAGACTGACAGACTGACAGACTGACAGACTGACAGACTGACAGACTGACAGACTGACAGACTGACAGACTGACAGACTGACAGACTGACAGACTGACAGACTGACAGACTGACAGACTGACAGACTGACAGACTGACAGACTGACAGACTGACAGACTGACAGACTGACAGACTGACAGACTGACAGACTGACAGACTGACAGACTGACAGACTGACAGACTGACAGACTGACAGACTGACAGACTGACAGACTGACAGACTGACAGACTGACAGACTGACAGACTGACAGACTGACAGACTGACAGACTGACAGACTGACAGACTGACAGACTGACAGACTGACAGACTGACAGACTGACAGACTGACAGACTGACAGACTGACAGACTGACAGACTGACAGACTGACAGACTGACAGACTGACAGACTGACAGACTGACAGACTGACAGACTGACAGACTGACAGACTGACAGACTGACAGACTGACAGACTGACAGACTGACAGACTGACAGACTGACAGACTGACAGACTGACAGACTGACAGACTGACAGACTGACAGACTGACAGACTGACAGACTGACAGACTGACAGACTGACAGACTGACAGACTGACAGACTGACAGACTGACAGACTGACAGACTGACAGACTGACAGACTGACAGACTGACAGACTGACAGACTGACAGACTGACAGACTGACAGACTGACAGACTGACAGACTGACAGACTGACAGACTGACAGACTGACAGACTGACAGACTGACAGACTGACAGACTGACAGACTGACAGACTGACAGACTGACAGACTGACAGACTGACAGACTGACAGACTGACAGACTGACAGACTGACAGACTGACAGACTGACAGACTGACAGACTGACAGACTGACAGACTGACAGACTGACAGACTGACAGACTGACAGACTGACAGACTGACAGACTGACAGACTGACAGACTGACAGACTGACAGACTGACAGACTGACAGACTGACAGACTGACAGACTGACAGACTGACAGACTGACAGACTGACAGACTGACAGACTGACAGACTGACAGACTGACAGACTGACAGACTGACAGACTGACAGACTGACAGACTGACAGACTGACAGACTGACAGACTGACAGACTGACAGACTGACAGACTGACAGACTGACAGACTGACAGACTGACAGACTGACAGACTGACAGACTGACAGACTGACAGACTGACAGACTGACAGACTGACAGACTGACAGACTGACAGACTGACAGACTGACAGACTGACAGACTGACAGACTGACAGACTGACAGACTGACAGACTGACAGACTGACAGACTGACAGACTGACAGACTGACAGACTGACAGACTGACAGACTGACAGACTGACAGACTGACAGACTGACAGACTGACAGACTGACAGACTGACAGACTGACAGACTGACAGACTGACAGACTGACAGACTGACAGACTGACAGACTGACAGACTGACAGACTGACAGACTGACAGACTGACAGACTGACAGACTGACAGACTGACAGACTGACAGACTGACAGACTGACAGACTGACAGACTGACAGACTGACAGACTGACAGACTGACAGACTGACAGACTGACAGACTGACAGACTGACAGACTGACAGACTGACAGACTGACAGACTGACAGACTGACAGACTGACAGACTGACAGACTGACAGACTGACAGACTGACAGACTGACAGACTGACAGACTGACAGACTGACAGACTGACAGACTGACAGACTGACAGACTGACAGACTGACAGACTGACAGACTGACAGACTGACAGACTGACAGACTGACAGACTGACAGACTGACAGACTGACAGACTGACAGACTGACAGACTGACAGACTGACAGACTGACAGACTGACAGACTGACAGACTGACAGACTGACAGACTGACAGACTGACAGACTGACAGACTGACAGACTGACAGACTGACAGACTGACAGACTGACAGACTGACAGACTGACAGACTGACAGACTGACAGACTGACAGACTGACAGACTGACAGACTGACAGACTGACAGACTGACAGACTGACAGACTGACAGACTGACAGACTGACAGACTGACAGACTGACAGACTGACAGACTGACAGACTGACAGACTGACAGACTGACAGACTGACAGACTGACAGACTGACAGACTGACAGACTGACAGACTGACAGACTGACAGACTGACAGACTGACAGACTGACAGACTGACAGACTGACAGACTGACAGACTGACAGACTGACAGACTGACAGACTGACAGACTGACAGACTGACAGACTGACAGACTGACAGACTGACAGACTGACAGACTGACAGACTGACAGACTGACAGACTGACAGACTGACAGACTGACAGACTGACAGACTGACAGACTGACAGACTGACAGACTGACAGACTGACAGACTGACAGACTGACAGACTGACAGACTGACAGACTGACAGACTGACAGACTGACAGACTGACAGACTGACAGACTGACAGACTGACAGACTGACAGACTGACAGACTGACAGACTGACAGACTGACAGACTGACAGACTGACAGACTGACAGACTGACAGACTGACAGACTGACAGACTGACAGACTGACAGACTGACAGACTGACAGACTGACAGACTGACAGACTGACAGACTGACAGACTGACAGACTGACAGACTGACAGACTGACAGACTGACAGACTGACAGACTGACAGACTGACAGACTGACAGACTGACAGACTGACAGACTGACAGACTGACAGACTGACAGACTGACAGACTGACAGACTGACAGACTGACAGACTGACAGACTGACAGACTGACAGACTGACAGACTGACAGACTGACAGACTGACAGACTGACAGACTGACAGACTGACAGACTGACAGACTGACAGACTGACAGACTGACAGACTGACAGACTGACAGACTGACAGACTGACAGACTGACAGACTGACAGACTGACAGACTGACAGACTGACAGACTGACAGACTGACAGA
Organism: Drosophila suzukii; assembly: GCF_043229965.1. Lineage (NCBI taxonomy): Eukaryota > Metazoa > Arthropoda > Insecta > Diptera > Drosophilidae > Drosophila > Drosophila suzukii. The sequence continues at coordinate 3,629,480 of NW_027255927.1, read as the reverse complement.
CTGACAGACTGACAGACTGACAGACTGACAGACTGACAGACTGACAGACTGACAGACTGACAGACTGACAGACTGACAGACTGACAGACTGACAGACTGACAGACTGACAGACTGACAGACTGACAGACTGACAGACTGACAGACTGACAGACTGACAGACTGACAGACTGACAGACTGACAGACTGACAGACTGACAGACTGACAGACTGACAGACTGACAGACTGACAGACTGACAGACTGACAGACTGACAGACTGACAGACTGACAGACTGACAGACTGACAGACTGACAGACTGACAGACTGACAGACTGACAGACTGACAGACTGACAGACTGACAGACTGACAGACTGACAGACTGACAGACTGACAGACTGACAGACTGACAGACTGACAGACTGACAGACTGACAGACTGACAGACTGACAGACTGACAGACTGACAGACTGACAGACTGACAGACTGACAGACTGACAGACTGACAGACTGACAGACTGACAGACTGACAGACTGACAGACTGACAGACTGACAGACTGACAGACTGACAGACTGACAGACTGACAGACTGACAGACTGACAGACTGACAGACTGACAGACTGACAGACTGACAGACTGACAGACTGACAGACTGACAGACTGACAGACTGACAGACTGACAGACTGACAGACTGACAGACTGACAGACTGACAGACTGACAGACTGACAGACTGACAGACTGACAGACTGACAGACTGACAGACTGACAGACTGACAGACTGACAGACTGACAGACTGACAGACTGACAGACTGACAGACTGACAGACTGACAGACTGACAGACTGACAGACTGACAGACTGACAGACTGACAGACTGACAGACTGACAGACTGACAGACTGACAGACTGACAGACTGACAGACTGACAGACTGACAGACTGACAGACTGACAGACTGACAGACTGACAGACTGACAGACTGACAGACTGACAGACTGACAGACTGACAGACTGACAGACTGACAGACTGACAGACTGACAGACTGACAGACTGACAGACTGACAGACTGACAGACTGACAGACTGACAGACTGACAGACTGACAGACTGACAGACTGACAGACTGACAGACTGACAGACTGACAGACTGACAGACTGACAGACTGACAGACTGACAGACTGACAGACTGACAGACTGACAGACTGACAGACTGACAGACTGACAGACTGACAGACTGACAGACTGACAGACTGACAGACTGACAGACTGACAGACTGACAGACTGACAGACTGACAGACTGACAGACTGACAGACTGACAGACTGACAGACTGACAGACTGACAGACTGACAGACTGACAGACTGACAGACTGACAGACTGACAGACTGACAGACTGACAGACTGACAGACTGACAGACTGACAGACTGACAGACTGACAGACTGACAGACTGACAGACTGACAGACTGACAGACTGACAGACTGACAGACTGACAGACTGACAGACTGACAGACTGACAGACTGACAGACTGACAGACTGACAGACTGACAGACTGACAGACTGACAGACTGACAGACTGACAGACTGACAGACTGACAGACTGACAGACTGACAGACTGACAGACTGACAGACTGACAGACTGACAGACTGACAGACTGACAGACTGACAGACTGACAGACTGACAGACTGACAGACTGACAGACTGACAGACTGACAGACTGACAGACTGACAGACTGACAGACTGACAGACTGACAGACTGACAGACTGACAGACTGACAGACTGACAGACTGACAGACTGACAGACTGACAGACTGACAGACTGACAGACTGACAGACTGACAGACTGACAGACTGACAGACTGACAGACTGACAGACTGACAGACTGACAGACTGACAGACTGACAGACTGACAGACTGACAGACTGACAGACTGACAGACTGACAGACTGACAGACTGACAGACTGACAGACTGACAGACTGACAGACTGACAGACTGACAGACTGACAGACTGACAGACTGACAGACTGACAGACTGACAGACTGACAGACTGACAGACTGACAGACTGACAGACTGACAGACTGACAGACTGACAGACTGACAGACTGACAGACTGACAGACTGACAGACTGACAGACTGACAGACTGACAGACTGACAGACTGACAGACTGACAGACTGACAGACTGACAGACTGACAGACTGACAGACTGACAGACTGACAGACTGACAGACTGACAGACTGACAGACTGACAGACTGACAGACTGACAGACTGACAGACTGACAGACTGACAGACTGACAGACTGACAGACTGACAGACTGACAGACTGACAGACTGACAGACTGACAGACTGACAGACTGACAGACTGACAGACTGACAGACTGACAGACTGACAGACTGACAGACTGACAGACTGACAGACTGACAGACTGACAGACTGACAGACTGACAGACTGACAGACTGACAGACTGACAGACTGACAGACTGACAGACTGACAGACTGACAGACTGACAGACTGACAGACTGACAGACTGACAGACTGACAGACTGACAGACTGACAGACTGACAGACTGACAGACTGACAGACTGACAGACTGACAGACTGACAGACTGACAGACTGACAGACTGACAGACTGACAGACTGACAGACTGACAGACTGACAGACTGACAGACTGACAGACTGACAGACTGACAGACTGACAGACTGACAGACTGACAGACTGACAGACTGACAGACTGACAGACTGACAGACTGACAGACTGACAGACTGACAGACTGACAGACTGACAGACTGACAGACTGACAGACTGACAGACTGACAGACTGACAGACTGACAGACTGACAGACTGACAGACTGACAGACTGACAGACTGACAGACTGACAGACTGACAGACTGACAGACTGACAGACTGACAGACTGACAGACTGACAGACTGACAGACTGACAGACTGACAGACTGACAGACTGACAGACTGACAGACTGACAGACTGACAGACTGACAGACTGACAGACTGACAGACTGACAGACTGACAGACTGACAGACTGACAGACTGACAGACTGACAGACTGACAGACTGACAGACTGACAGACTGACAGACTGACAGACTGACAGACTGACAGACTGACAGACTGACAGACTGACAGACTGACAGACTGACAGACTGACAGACTGACAGACTGACAGACTGACAGACTGACAGACTGACAGACTGACAGACTGACAGACTGACAGACTGACAGACTGACAGACTGACAGACTGACAGACTGACAGACTGACAGACTGACAGACTGACAGACTGACAGACTGACAGACTGACAGACTGACAGACTGACAGACTGACAGACTGACAGACTGACAGACTGACAGACTGACAGACTGACAGACTGACAGACTGACAGACTGACAGACTGACAGACTGACAGACTGACAGACTGACAGACTGACAGACTGACAGACTGACAGACTGACAGACTGACAGACTGACAGACTGACAGACTGACAGACTGACAGACTGACAGACTGACAGACTGACAGACTGACAGACTGACAGACTGACAGACTGACAGACTGACAGACTGACAGACTGACAGACTGACAGACTGACAGACTGACAGACTGACAGACTGACAGACTGACAGACTGACAGACTGACAGACTGACAGACTGACAGACTGACAGACTGACAGACTGACAGACTGACAGACTGACAGACTGACAGACTGACAGACTGACAGACTGACAGACTGACAGACTGACAGACTGACAGACTGACAGACTGACAGACTGACAGACTGACAGACTGACAGACTGACAGACTGACAGACTGACAGACTGACAGACTGACAGACTGACAGACTGACAGACTGACAGACTGACAGACTGACAGACTGACAGACTGACAGACTGACAGACTGACAGACTGACAGACTGACAGACTGACAGACTGACAGACTGACAGACTGACAGACTGACAGACTGACAGACTGACAGACTGACAGACTGACAGACTGACAGACTGACAGACTGACAGACTGACAGACTGACAGACTGACAGACTGACAGACTGACAGACTGACAGACTGACAGACTGACAGACTGACAGACTGACAGACTGACAGACTGACAGACTGACAGACTGACAGACTGACAGACTGACAGACTGACAGACTGACAGACTGACAGACTGACAGACTGACAGACTGACAGACTGACAGACTGACAGACTGACAGACTGACAGACTGACAGACTGACAGACTGACAGACTGACAGACTGACAGACTGACAGACTGACAGACTGACAGACTGACAGACTGACAGACTGACAGACTGACAGACTGACAGACTGACAGACTGACAGACTGACAGACTGACAGACTGACAGACTGACAGACTGACAGACTGACAGACTGACAGACTGACAGACTGACAGACTGACAGACTGACAGACTGACAGACTGACAGACTGACAGACTGACAGACTGACAGACTGACAGACTGACAGACTGACAGACTGACAGACTGACAGACTGACAGACTGACAGACTGACAGACTGACAGACTGACAGACTGACAGACTGACAGACTGACAGACTGACAGACTGACAGACTGACAGACTGACAGACTGACAGACTGACAGACTGACAGACTGACAGACTGACAGACTGACAGACTGACAGACTGACAGACTGACAGACTGACAGACTGACAGACTGACAGACTGACAGACTGACAGACTGACAGACTGACAGACTGACAGACTGACAGACTGACAGACTGACAGACTGACAGACTGACAGACTGACAGACTGACAGACTGACAGACTGACAGACTGACAGACTGACAGACTGACAGACTGACAGACTGACAGACTGACAGACTGACAGACTGACAGACTGACAGACTGACAGACTGACAGACTGACAGACTGACAGACTGACAGACTGACAGACTGACAGACTGACAGACTGACAGACTGACAGACTGACAGACTGACAGACTGACAGACTGACAGACTGACAGACTGACAGACTGACAGACTGACAGACTGACAGACTGACAGACTGACAGACTGACAGACTGACAGACTGACAGACTGACAGACTGACAGACTGACAGACTGACAGACTGACAGACTGACAGACTGACAGACTGACAGACTGACAGACTGACAGACTGACAGACTGACAGACTGACAGACTGACAGACTGACAGACTGACAGACTGACAGACTGACAGACTGACAGACTGACAGACTGACAGACTGACAGACTGACAGACTGACAGACTGACAGACTGACAGACTGACAGACTGACAGACTGACAGACTGACAGACTGACAGACTGACAGACTGACAGACTGACAGACTGACAGACTGACAGACTGACAGACTGACAGACTGACAGACTGACAGACTGACAGACTGACAGACTGACAGACTGACAGACTGACAGACTGACAGACTGACAGACTGACAGACTGACAGACTGACAGACTGACAGACTGACAGACTGACAGACTGACAGACTGACAGACTGACAGACTGACAGACTGACAGACTGACAGACTGACAGACTGACAGACTGACAGACTGACAGACTGACAGACTGACAGACTGACAGACTGACAGACTGACAGACTGACAGACTGACAGACTGACAGACTGACAGACTGACAGACTGACAGACTGACAGACTGACAGACTGACAGACTGACAGACTGACAGACTGACAGACTGACAGACTGACAGACTGACAGACTGACAGACTGACAGACTGACAGACTGACAGACTGACAGACTGACAGACTGACAGACTGACAGACTGACAGACTGACAGACTGACAGACTGACAGACTGACAGACTGACAGACTGACAGACTGACAGACTGACAGACTGACAGACTGACAGACTGACAGACTGACAGACTGACAGACTGACAGACTGACAGACTGACAGACTGACAGACTGACAGACTGACAGACTGACAGACTGACAGACTGACAGACTGACAGACTGACAGACTGACAGACTGACAGACTGACAGACTGACAGACTGACAGACTGACAGACTGACAGACTGACAGACTGACAGACTGACAGACTGACAGACTGACAGACTGACAGACTGACAGACTGACAGACTGACAGACTGACAGACTGACAGACTGACAGACTGACAGACTGACAGACTGACAGACTGACAGACTGACAGACTGACAGACTGACAGACTGACAGACTGACAGACTGACAGACTGACAGACTGACAGACTGACAGACTGACAGACTGACAGACTGACAGACTGACAGACTGACAGACTGACAGACTGACAGACTGACAGACTGACAGACTGACAGACTGACAGACTGACAGACTGACAGACTGACAGACTGACAGACTGACAGACTGACAGACTGACAGACTGACAGACTGACAGACTGACAGACTGACAGACTGACAGACTGACAGACTGACAGACTGACAGACTGACAGACTGACAGACTGACAGACTGACAGACTGACAGACTGACAGACTGACAGACTGACAGACTGACAGACTGACAGACTGACAGACTGACAGACTGACAGACTGACAGACTGACAGACTGACAGACTGACAGACTGACAGACTGACAGACTGACAGACTGACAGACTGACAGACTGACAGACTGACAGACTGACAGACTGACAGACTGACAGACTGACAGACTGACAGACTGACAGACTGACAGACTGACAGACTGACAGACTGACAGACTGACAGACTGACAGACTGACAGACTGACAGACTGACAGACTGACAGACTGACAGACTGACAGACTGACAGACTGACAGACTGACAGACTGACAGACTGACAGACTGACAGACTGACAGACTGACAGACTGACAGACTGACAGACTGACAGACTGACAGACTGACAGACTGACAGACTGACAGACTGACAGACTGACAGACTGACAGACTGACAGACTGACAGACTGACAGACTGACAGACTGACAGACTGACAGACTGACAGACTGACAGACTGACAGACTGACAGACTGACAGACTGACAGACTGACAGACTGACAGACTGACAGACTGACAGACTGACAGACTGACAGACTGACAGACTGACAGACTGACAGACTGACAGACTGACAGACTGACAGACTGACAGACTGACAGACTGACAGACTGACAGACTGACAGACTGACAGACTGACAGACTGACAGACTGACAGACTGACAGACTGACAGACTGACAGACTGACAGACTGACAGACTGACAGACTGACAGACTGACAGACTGACAGACTGACAGACTGACAGACTGACAGACTGACAGACTGACAGACTGACAGACTGACAGACTGACAGACTGACAGACTGACAGACTGACAGACTGACAGACTGACAGACTGACAGACTGACAGACTGACAGACTGACAGACTGACAGACTGACAGACTGACAGACTGACAGACTGACAGACTGACAGACTGACAGACTGACAGACTGACAGACTGACAGACTGACAGACTGACAGACTGACAGACTGACAGACTGACAGACTGACAGACTGACAGACTGACAGACTGACAGACTGACAGACTGACAGACTGACAGACTGACAGACTGACAGACTGACAGACTGACAGACTGACAGACTGACAGACTGACAGACTGACAGACTGACAGACTGACAGACTGACAGACTGACAGACTGACAGACTGACAGACTGACAGACTGACAGACTGACAGACTGACAGACTGACAGACTGACAGACTGACAGACTGACAGACTGACAGACTGACAGACTGACAGACTGACAGACTGACAGACTGACAGACTGACAGACTGACAGACTGACAGACTGACAGACTGACAGACTGACAGACTGACAGACTGACAGACTGACAGACTGACAGACTGACAGACTGACAGACTGACAGACTGACAGACTGACAGACTGACAGACTGACAGACTGACAGACTGACAGACTGACAGACTGACAGACTGACAGACTGACAGACTGACAGACTGACAGACTGACAGACTGACAGACTGACAGACTGACAGACTGACAGACTGACAGACTGACAGACTGACAGACTGACAGACTGACAGACTGACAGACTGACAGACTGACAGACTGACAGACTGACAGACTGACAGACTGACAGACTGACAGACTGACAGACTGACAGACTGACAGACTGACAGACTGACAGACTGACAGACTGACAGACTGACAGACTGACAGACTGACAGACTGACAGACTGACAGACTGACAGACTGACAGACTGACAGACTGACAGACTGACAGACTGACAGACTGACAGACTGACAGACTGACAGACTGACAGACTGACAGACTGACAGACTGACAGACTGACAGACTGACAGACTGACAGACTGACAGACTGACAGACTGACAGACTGACAGACTGACAGACTGACAGACTGACAGACTGACAGACTGACAGACTGACAGACTGACAGACTGACAGACTGACAGACTGACAGACTGACAGACTGACAGACTGACAGACTGACAGACTGACAGACTGACAGACTGACAGACTGACAGACTGACAGACTGACAGACTGACAGACTGACAGACTGACAGACTGACAGACTGACAGACTGACAGACTGACAGACTGACAGACTGACAGACTGACAGACTGACAGACTGACAGACTGACAGACTGACAGACTGACAGACTGACAGACTGACAGACTGACAGACTGACAGACTGACAGACTGACAGACTGACAGACTGACAGACTGACAGACTGACAGACTGACAGACTGACAGACTGACAGACTGACAGACTGACAGACTGACAGACTGACAGACTGACAGACTGACAGACTGACAGACTGACAGACTGACAGACTGACAGACTGACAGACTGACAGACTGACAGACTGACAGACTGACAGACTGACAGACTGACAGACTGACAGACTGACAGACTGACAGACTGACAGACTGACAGACTGACAGACTGACAGACTGACAGACTGACAGACTGACAGACTGACAGACTGACAGACTGACAGACTGACAGACTGACAGACTGACAGACTGACAGACTGACAGACTGACAGACTGACAGACTGACAGACTGACAGACTGACAGACTGACAGACTGACAGACTGACAGACTGACAGACTGACAGACTGACAGACTGACAGACTGACAGACTGACAGACTGACAGACTGACAGACTGACAGACTGACAGACTGACAGACTGACAGACTGACAGACTGACAGACTGACAGACTGACAGACTGACAGACTGACAGACTGACAGACTGACAGACTGACAGACTGACAGACTGACAGACTGACAGACTGACAGACTGACAGACTGACAGACTGACAGACTGACAGACTGACAGACTGACAGACTGACAGACTGACAGACTGACAGACTGACAGACTGACAGACTGACAGACTGACAGACTGACAGACTGACAGACTGACAGACTGACAGACTGACAGACTGACAGACTGACAGACTGACAGACTGACAGACTGACAGACTGACAGACTGACAGACTGACAGACTGACAGACTGACAGACTGACAGACTGACAGACTGACAGACTGACAGACTGACAGACTGACAGACTGACAGACTGACAGACTGACAGACTGACAGACTGACAGACTGACAGACTGACAGACTGACAGACTGACAGACTGACAGACTGACAGACTGACAGACTGACAGACTGACAGACTGACAGACTGACAGACTGACAGACTGACAGACTGACAGACTGACAGACTGACAGACTGACAGACTGACAGACTGACAGACTGACAGACTGACAGACTGACAGACTGACAGACTGACAGACTGACAGACTGACAGACTGACAGACTGACAGACTGACAGACTGACAGACTGACAGACTGACAGACTGACAGACTGACAGACTGACAGACTGACAGACTGACAGACTGACAGACTGACAGACTGACAGACTGACAGACTGACAGACTGACAGACTGACAGACTGACAGACTGACAGACTGACAGACTGACAGACTGACAGACTGACAGACTGACAGACTGACAGACTGACAGACTGACAGACTGACAGACTGACAGACTGACAGACTGACAGACTGACAGACTGACAGACTGACAGACTGACAGACTGACAGACTGACAGACTGACAGACTGACAGACTGACAGACTGACAGACTGACAGACTGACAGACTGACAGACTGACAGACTGACAGACTGACAGACTGACAGACTGACAGACTGACAGACTGACAGACTGACAGACTGACAGACTGACAGACTGACAGACTGACAGACTGACAGACTGACAGACTGACAGACTGACAGACTGACAGACTGACAGACTGACAGACTGACAGACTGACAGACTGACAGACTGACAGACTGACAGACTGACAGACTGACAGACTGACAGACTGACAGACTGACAGACTGACAGACTGACAGACTGACAGACTGACAGACTGACAGACTGACAGACTGACAGACTGACAGACTGACAGACTGACAGACTGACAGACTGACAGACTGACAGACTGACAGACTGACAGACTGACAGACTGACAGACTGACAGACTGACAGACTGACAGACTGACAGACTGACAGACTGACAGACTGACAGACTGACAGACTGACAGACTGACAGACTGACAGACTGACAGACTGACAGACTGACAGACTGACAGACTGACAGACTGACAGACTGACAGACTGACAGACTGACAGACTGACAGACTGACAGACTGACAGACTGACAGACTGACAGACTGACAGACTGACAGACTGACAGACTGACAGACTGACAGACTGACAGACTGACAGACTGACAGACTGACAGACTGACAGACTGACAGACTGACAGACTGACAGACTGACAGACTGACAGACTGACAGACTGACAGACTGACAGACTGACAGACTGACAGACTGACAGACTGACAGACTGACAGACTGACAGACTGACAGACTGACAGACTGACAGACTGACAGACTGACAGACTGACAGACTGACAGACTGACAGACTGACAGACTGACAGACTGACAGACTGACAGACTGACAGACTGACAGACTGACAGACTGACAGACTGACAGACTGACAGACTGACAGACTGACAGACTGACAGACTGACAGACTGACAGACTGACAGACTGACAGACTGACAGACTGACAGACTGACAGACTGACAGACTGACAGACTGACAGACTGACAGACTGACAGACTGACAGACTGACAGACTGACAGACTGACAGACTGACAGACTGACAGACTGACAGACTGACAGACTGACAGACTGACAGACTGACAGACTGACAGACTGACAGACTGACAGACTGACAGACTGACAGACTGACAGACTGACAGACTGACAGACTGACAGACTGACAGACTGACAGACTGACAGACTGACAGACTGACAGACTGACAGACTGACAGACTGACAGACTGACAGACTGACAGACTGACAGACTGACAGACTGACAGACTGACAGACTGACAGACTGACAGACTGACAGACTGACAGACTGACAGACTGACAGACTGACAGACTGACAGACTGACAGACTGACAGACTGACAGACTGACAGACTGACAGACTGACAGACTGACAGACTGACAGACTGACAGACTGACAGACTGACAGACTGACAGACTGACAGACTGACAGACTGACAGACTGACAGACTGACAGACTGACAGACTGACAGACTGACAGACTGACAGACTGACAGACTGACAGACTGACAGACTGACAGACTGACAGACTGACAGACTGACAGACTGACAGACTGACAGACTGACAGACTGACAGACTGACAGACTGACAGACTGACAGACTGACAGACTGACAGACTGACAGACTGACAGACTGACAGACTGACAGACTGACAGACTGACAGACTGACAGACTGACAGACTGACAGACTGACAGACTGACAGACTGACAGACTGACAGACTGACAGACTGACAGACTGACAGACTGACAGACTGACAGACTGACAGACTGACAGACTGACAGACTGACAGACTGACAGACTGACAGACTGACAGACTGACAGACTGACAGACTGACAGACTGACAGACTGACAGACTGACAGACTGACAGACTGACAGACTGACAGACTGACAGACTGACAGACTGACAGACTGACAGACTGACAGACTGACAGACTGACAGACTGACAGACTGACAGACTGACAGACTGACAGACTGACAGACTGACAGACTGACAGACTGACAGACTGACAGACTGACAGACTGACAGACTGACAGACTGACAGACTGACAGACTGACAGACTGACAGACTGACAGACTGACAGACTGACAGACTGACAGACTGACAGACTGACAGACTGACAGACTGACAGACTGACAGACTGACAGACTGACAGACTGACAGACTGACAGACTGACAGACTGACAGACTGACAGACTGACAGACTGACAGACTGACAGACTGACAGACTGACAGACTGACAGACTGACAGACTGACAGACTGACAGACTGACAGACTGACAGACTGACAGACTGACAGACTGACAGACTGACAGACTGACAGACTGACAGACTGACAGACTGACAGACTGACAGACTGACAGACTGACAGACTGACAGACTGACAGACTGACAGACTGACAGACTGACAGACTGACAGACTGACAGACTGACAGACTGACAGACTGACAGACTGACAGACTGACAGACTGACAGACTGACAGACTGACAGACTGACAGACTGACAGACTGACAGACTGACAGACTGACAGACTGACAGACTGACAGACTGACAGACTGACAGACTGACAGACTGACAGACTGACAGACTGACAGACTGACAGACTGACAGACTGACAGACTGACAGACTGACAGACTGACAGACTGACAGACTGACAGACTGACAGACTGACAGACTGACAGACTGACAGACTGACAGACTGACAGACTGACAGACTGACAGACTGACAGACTGACAGACTGACAGACTGACAGACTGACAGACTGACAGACTGACAGACTGACAGACTGACAGACTGACAGACTGACAGACTGACAGACTGACAGACTGACAGACTGACAGACTGACAGACTGACAGACTGACAGACTGACAGACTGACAGACTGACAGACTGACAGACTGACAGACTGACAGACTGACAGACTGACAGACTGACAGACTGACAGACTGACAGACTGACAGACTGACAGACTGACAGACTGACAGACTGACAGACTGACAGACTGACAGACTGACAGACTGACAGACTGACAGACTGACAGACTGACAGACTGACAGACTGACAGACTGACAGACTGACAGACTGACAGACTGACAGACTGACAGACTGACAGACTGACAGACTGACAGACTGACAGACTGACAGACTGACAGACTGACAGACTGACAGACTGACAGACTGACAGACTGACAGACTGACAGACTGACAGACTGACAGACTGACAGACTGACAGACTGACAGACTGACAGACTGACAGACTGACAGACTGACAGACTGACAGACTGACAGACTGACAGACTGACAGACTGACAGACTGACAGACTGACAGACTGACAGACTGACAGACTGACAGACTGACAGACTGACAGACTGACAGACTGACAGACTGACAGACTGACAGACTGACAGACTGACAGACTGACAGACTGACAGACTGACAGACTGACAGACTGACAGACTGACAGACTGACAGACTGACAGACTGACAGACTGACAGACTGACAGACTGACAGACTGACAGACTGACAGACTGACAGACTGACAGACTGACAGACTGACAGACTGACAGACTGACAGACTGACAGACTGACAGACTGACAGACTGACAGACTGACAGACTGACAGACTGACAGACTGACAGACTGACAGACTGACAGACTGACAGACTGACAGACTGACAGACTGACAGACTGACAGACTGACAGACTGACAGACTGACAGACTGACAGACTGACAGACTGACAGACTGACAGACTGACAGACTGACAGACTGACAGACTGACAGACTGACAGACTGACAGACTGACAGACTGACAGACTGACAGACTGACAGACTGACAGACTGACAGACTGACAGACTGACAGACTGACAGACTGACAGACTGACAGACTGACAGACTGACAGACTGACAGACTGACAGACTGACAGACTGACAGACTGACAGACTGACAGACTGACAGACTGACAGACTGACAGACTGACAGACTGACAGACTGACAGACTGACAGACTGACAGACTGACAGACTGACAGACTGACAGACTGACAGACTGACAGACTGACAGACTGACAGACTGACAGACTGACAGACTGACAGACTGACAGACTGACAGACTGACAGACTGACAGACTGACAGACTGACAGACTGACAGACTGACAGACTGACAGACTGACAGACTGACAGACTGACAGACTGACAGACTGACAGACTGACAGACTGACAGACTGACAGACTGACAGACTGACAGACTGACAGACTGACAGACTGACAGACTGACAGACTGACAGACTGACAGACTGACAGACTGACAGACTGACAGACTGACAGACTGACAGACTGACAGACTGACAGACTGACAGACTGACAGACTGACAGACTGACAGACTGACAGACTGACAGACTGACAGACTGACAGACTGACAGACTGACAGACTGACAGACTGACAGACTGACAGACTGACAGACTGACAGACTGACAGACTGACAGACTGACAGACTGACAGACTGACAGACTGACAGACTGACAGACTGACAGACTGACAGACTGACAGACTGACAGACTGACAGACTGACAGACTGACAGACTGACAGACTGACAGACTGACAGACTGACAGACTGACAGACTGACAGACTGACAGACTGACAGACTGACAGACTGACAGACTGACAGACTGACAGACTGACAGACTGACAGACTGACAGACTGACAGACTGACAGACTGACAGACTGACAGACTGACAGACTGACAGACTGACAGACTGACAGACTGACAGACTGACAGACTGACAGACTGACAGACTGACAGACTGACAGACTGACAGACTGACAGACTGACAGACTGACAGACTGACAGACTGACAGACTGACAGACTGACAGACTGACAGACTGACAGACTGACAGACTGACAGACTGACAGACTGACAGACTGACAGACTGACAGACTGACAGACTGACAGACTGACAGACTGACAGACTGACAGACTGACAGACTGACAGACTGACAGACTGACAGACTGACAGACTGACAGACTGACAGACTGACAGACTGACAGACTGACAGACTGACAGACTGACAGACTGACAGACTGACAGACTGACAGACTGACAGACTGACAGACTGACAGACTGACAGACTGACAGACTGACAGACTGACAGACTGACAGACTGACAGACTGACAGACTGACAGACTGACAGACTGACAGACTGACAGACTGACAGACTGACAGACTGACAGACTGACAGACTGACAGACTGACAGACTGACAGACTGACAGACTGACAGACTGACAGACTGACAGACTGACAGACTGACAGACTGACAGACTGACAGACTGACAGACTGACAGACTGACAGACTGACAGACTGACAGACTGACAGACTGACAGACTGACAGACTGACAGACTGACAGACTGACAGACTGACAGACTGACAGACTGACAGACTGACAGACTGACAGACTGACAGACTGACAGACTGACAGACTGACAGACTGACAGACTGACAGACTGACAGACTGACAGACTGACAGACTGACAGACTGACAGACTGACAGACTGACAGACTGACAGACTGACAGACTGACAGACTGACAGACTGACAGACTGACAGACTGACAGACTGACAGACTGACAGACTGACAGACTGACAGACTGACAGACTGACAGACTGACAGACTGACAGACTGACAGACTGACAGACTGACAGACTGACAGACTGACAGACTGACAGACTGACAGACTGACAGACTGACAGACTGACAGACTGACAGACTGACAGACTGACAGACTGACAGACTGACAGACTGACAGACTGACAGACTGACAGACTGACAGACTGACAGACTGACAGACTGACAGACTGACAGACTGACAGACTGACAGACTGACAGACTGACAGACTGACAGACTGACAGACTGACAGACTGACAGACTGACAGACTGACAGACTGACAGACTGACAGACTGACAGACTGACAGACTGACAGACTGACAGACTGACAGACTGACAGACTGACAGACTGACAGACTGACAGACTGACAGACTGACAGACTGACAGACTGACAGACTGACAGACTGACAGACTGACAGACTGACAGACTGACAGACTGACAGACTGACAGACTGACAGACTGACAGACTGACAGACTGACAGACTGACAGACTGACAGACTGACAGACTGACAGACTGACAGACTGACAGACTGACAGACTGACAGACTGACAGACTGACAGACTGACAGACTGACAGACTGACAGACTGACAGACTGACAGACTGACAGACTGACAGACTGACAGACTGACAGACTGACAGACTGACAGACTGACAGACTGACAGACTGACAGACTGACAGACTGACAGACTGACAGACTGACAGACTGACAGACTGACAGACTGACAGACTGACAGACTGACAGACTGACAGACTGACAGACTGACAGACTGACAGACTGACAGACTGACAGACTGACAGACTGACAGACTGACAGACTGACAGACTGACAGACTGACAGACTGACAGACTGACAGACTGACAGACTGACAGACTGACAGACTGACAGACTGACAGACTGACAGACTGACAGACTGTCAGACTGACAGACTGACAGACTGACAGACTGACAGACTGACAGACTGACAGACTGACAGACTGACAGACTGACAGACTGACAGACTGACAGACTGACAGACTGACAGACTGACAGACTGACAGACTGACAGACTGACAGACTGACAGACTGACAGACTGACAGACTGACAGACTGACAGACTGACAGACTGACAGACTGACAGACTGACAGACTGACAGACTGACAGACTGACAGACTGACAGACTGACAGACTGACAGACTGACAGACTGACAGACTGACAGACTGACAGACTGACAGACTGACAGACTGACAGACTGACAGACTGACAGACTGACAGACTGACAGACTGACAGACTGACAGACTGACAGACTGACAGACTGACAGACTGACAGACTGACAGACTGACAGACTGACAGACTGACAGACTGACAGACTGACAGACTGACAGACTGACAGACTGACAGACTGACAGACTGACAGACTGACAGACTGACAGACTGACAGACTGACAGACTGACAGACTGACAGACTGACAGACTGACAGACTGACAGACTGACAGACTGACAGACTGACAGACTGACAGACTGACAGACTGACAGACTGACAGACTGACAGACTGACAGACTGACAGACTGACAGACAGTCTGTCAGTCTGTCAGTCTGTCAGTCTGTCAGTCTGTCAGTCTGTCAGTCTGTCAGTCTGTCAGTCTGTCAGTCTGTCAGTCTGTCAGTCTGTCAGTCTGTCAGTCTGTCAGTCTGTCAGTCTGTCAGTCTGTCAGTCTGTCAGTCTGTCAGTCTGTCAGTCTGTCAGTCTGTCAGTCTGTCAGTCTGTCAGTCTGTCAGTCTGTCTGACTGACAGACAGTCTGTCAGTCTGTCAGTCTGTCAGTCTGTCAGTCTGTCAGTCTGTCAGTCTGTCTGACTGACAGACAGTCTGTCAGTCTGTCAGTCTGTCAGTCTGTCAGTCTGTCAGTCTGTCAGTCTGTCAGTCTGTCAGTCTGTCAGTCTGTCAGTCTGTCAGTCTGTCAGTCTGTCAGTCTGTCAGTCTGTCAGTCTGTCAGTCTGTCAGTCTGTCAGTCTGTCAGTCTGTCAGTCTGTCAGTCTGTCAGTCTGTCAGTCTGTCAGTCTGTCAGTCTGTCAGTCTGTCAGTCTGTCAGTCTGTCAGTCTGTCAGTCTGTCAGTCTGTCAGTCTGTCAGTCTGTCAGTCTGTCAGTCTGTCAGTCTGTCAGTCTGTCAGTCTGTCAGTCTGTCAGTCTGTCAGTCTGTCAGTCTGTCAGTCTGTCAGTCTGTCAGTCTGTCAGTCTGTCAGTCTGTCAGTCTGTCAGTCTGTCAGTCTGTCAGTCTGTCAGTCTGTCAGTCTGTCAGTCTGTCAGTCTGTCAGTCTGTCAGTCTGTCAGTCTGTCAGTCTGTCAGTCTGTCAGTCTGTCAGTCTGTCAGTCTGTCAGTCTGTCAGTCTGTCAGTCTGTCAGTCTGTCAGTCTGTCAGTCTGTCAGTCTGTCAGTCTGTCAGTCTGTCAGTCTGTCAGTCTGTCAGTCTGTCAGTCTGTCAGTCTGTCAGTCTGTCAGTCTGTCAGTCTGTCAGTCTGTCAGTCTGTCAGTCTGTCAGTCTGTCAGTCTGTCAGTCTGTCAGTCTGTCAGTCTGTCAGTCTGTCAGTCTGTCAGTCTGTCAGTCTGTCAGTCTGTCAGTCTGTCAGTCTGTCAGTCTGTCAGTCTGTCAGTCTGTCAGTCTGTCAGTCTGTCAGTCTGTCAGTCTGTCAGTCTGTCAGTCTGTCAGTCTGTCAGTCTGTCAGTCTGTCAGTCTGTCAGTCTGTCAGTCTGTCAGTCTGTCAGTCTGTCAGTCTGTCAGTCTGTCAGTCTGTCAGTCTGTCAGTCTGTCAGTCTGTCAGTCTGTCAGTCTGTCAGTCTGTCAGTCTGTCAGTCTGTCAGTCTGTCAGTCTGTCAGTCTGTCAGTCTGTCAGTCTGTCAGTCTGTCAGTCTGTCAGTCTGTCAGTCTGTCAGTCTGTCAGTCTGTCAGTCTGTCAGTCTGTCAGTCTGTCAGTCTGTCAGTCTGTCAGTCTGTCAGTCTGTCAGTCTGTCAGTCTGTCAGTCTGTCAGTCTGTCAGTCTGTCAGTCTGTCAGTCTGTCAGTCTGTCAGTCTGTCAGTCTGTCAGTCTGTCAGTCTGTCAGTCTGTCAGTCTGTCAGTCTGTCAGTCTGTCAGTCTGTCAGTCTGTCAGTCTGTCAGTCTGTCAGTCTGTCAGTCTGTCAGTCTGTCAGTCTGTCAGTCTGTCAGTCTGTCAGTCTGTCAGTCTGTCAGTCTGTCAGTCTGTCAGTCTGTCAGTCTGTCAGTCTGTCAGTCTGTCAGTCTGTCAGTCTGTCAGTCTGTCAGTCTGTCAGTCTGTCAGTCTGTCAGTCTGTCAGTCTGTCAGTCTGTCAGTCTGTCAGTCTGTCAGTCTGTCAGTCTGTCAGTCTGTCAGTCTGTCAGTCTGTCAGTCTGTCAGTCTGTCAGTCTGTCAGTCTGTCAGTCTGTCAGTCTGTCAGTCTGTCAGTCTGTCAGTCTGTCAGTCTGTCAGTCTGTCAGTCTGTCAGTCTGTCAGTCTGTCAGTCTGTCAGTCTGTCAGTCTGTCAGTCTGTCAGTCTGTCAGTCTGTCAGTCTGTCAGTCTGTCAGTCTGTCAGTCTGTCAGTCTGTCAGTCTGTCAGTCTGTCAGTCTGTCAGTCTGTCAGTCTGTCAGTCTGTCAGTCTGTCAGTCTGTCAGTCTGTCAGTCTGTCAGTCTGTCAGTCTGTCAGTCTGTCAGTCTGTCAGTCTGTCAGTCTGTCAGTCTGTCAGTCTGTCAGTCTGTCAGTCTGTCAGTCTGTCAGTCTGTCAGTCTGTCAGTCTGTCAGTCTGTCAGTCTGTCAGTCTGTCAGTCTGTCAGTCTGTCAGTCTGTCAGTCTGTCAGTCTGTCAGTCTGTCAGTCTGTCAGTCTCTGTCAGTCTGTCAGTCTGTCAGTCTGTCAGTCTGTCAGTCTGTCAGTCTGTCAGTCTGTCAGTCTGTCAGTCTGTCAGTCTGTCAGTCTGTCAGTCTGTCAGTCTGTCAGTCTGTCAGTCTGTCAGTCTGTCAGTCTGTCAGTCTGTCAGTCTGTCAGTCTGTCAGTCTGTCAGTCTGTCAGTCTGTCAGTCTGTCAGTCTGTCAGTCTGTCAGTCTGTCAGTCTGTCAGAGACTGACAGACTGACAGACTGACAGACTGACAGACTGACAGACTGACAGACTGACAGACTGACAGACTGACAGACTGACAGACTGACAGACTGACAGACTGACAGACAGATGACAGACTGACAGACTGACAGACTGACAGACTGACAGACTGACAGACTGACAGACTGACAGACTGACAGACTGACAGACAGACTGACAGACTGACAGACTGACAGACTGACAGACTGACAGACTGACAGACTGACAGACTGACAGACTGACAGACTGACAGACTGACAGACTGACAGACTGACAGACTGACAGACTGACAGACTGACAGACTGACAGACTGACAGACTGACAGACTGACAGACTGACAGACTGACAGACTGACAGACTGACAGACTGACAGACTGACAGACTGACAGACTGACAGACTGACAGACTGACAGACTGACAGACTGACAGACTGACAGACTGACAGACTGACAGACTGACAGACTGACAGACTGACAGACTGACAGACTGACAGACTGACAGACTGACAGACTGACAGACTGACAGACTGACAGACTGACAGACTGACAGACTGACAGACTGACAGACTGACAGACTGACAGACTGACAGACTGACAGACTGACAGACTGACAGACTGACAGACTGACAGACTGACAGACTGACAGACTGACAGACTGACAGACTGACAGACTGACAGACTGACAGACTGACAGACTGACAGACTGACAGACTGACAGACTGACAGACTGACAGACTGACAGACTGACAGACTGACAGACTGACAGACTGACAGACTGACAGACTGACAGACTGACAGACTGACAGACTGACAGACTGACAGACTGACAGACTGACAGACTGACAGACTGACAGACTGACAGACTGACAGACTGACAGACTGACAGACTGACAGACTGACAGACTGACAGACTGACAGACTGACAGACTGACAGACTGACAGACTGACAGACTGACAGACTGACAGACTGACAGACTGACAGACTGACAGACTGACAGACTGACAGACTGACAGACTGACAGACTGACAGACTGACAGACTGACAGACTGACAGACTGACAGACTGACAGACTGACAGACTGACAGACTGACAGACTGACAGACTGACAGACTGACAGACTGACAGACTGACAGACTGACAGACTGACAGACTGACAGACTGACAGACTGACAGACTGACAGACTGACAGACTGACAGACTGACAGACTGACAGACTGACAGACTG
Source organism: Drosophila suzukii (assembly GCF_043229965.1). Classification (NCBI taxonomy): domain Eukaryota; kingdom Metazoa; phylum Arthropoda; class Insecta; order Diptera; family Drosophilidae; genus Drosophila; species Drosophila suzukii. The sequence goes on along the minus strand of NW_027255927.1, from coordinate 3,608,158 downwards.
ACAGACTGACAGACTGACAGACTGACAGACTGACAGACTGACAGACTGACAGACTGACAGACTGACAGACTGACAGACTGACAGACTGACAGACTGACAGACTGACAGACTGACAGACTGACAGACTGACAGACTGACAGACTGACAGACTGACAGACTGACAGACTGACAGACTGACAGACTGACAGACTGACAGACTGACAGACTGACAGACTGACAGACTGACAGACTGACAGACTGACAGACTGACAGACTGACAGACTGACAGACTGACAGACTGACAGACTGACAGACTGACAGACTGACAGACTGACAGACTGACAGACTGACAGACTGACAGACTGACAGACTGACAGACTGACAGACTGACAGACTGACAGACTGACAGACTGACAGACTGACAGACTGACAGACTGACAGACTGACAGACTGACAGACTGACAGACTGACAGACTGACAGACTGACAGACTGACAGACTGACAGACTGACAGACTGACAGACTGACAGACTGACAGACTGACAGACTGACAGACTGACAGACTGACAGACTGACAGACTGACAGACTGACAGACTGACAGACTGACAGACTGACAGACTGACAGACTGACAGACTGACAGACTGACAGACTGACAGACTGACAGACTGACAGACTGACAGACTGACAGACTGACAGACTGACAGACTGACAGACTGACAGACTGACAGACTGACAGACTGACAGACTGACAGACTGACAGACTGACAGACTGACAGACTGACAGACTGACAGACTGACAGACTGACAGACTGACAGACTGACAGACTGACAGACTGACAGACTGACAGACTGACAGACTGACAGACTGACAGACTGACAGACTGACAGACTGACAGACTGACAGACTGACAGACTGACAGACTGACAGACTGACAGACTGACAGACTGACAGACTGACAGACTGACAGACTGACAGACTGACAGACTGACTGACTGACAGACTGACAGACTGACAGACTGACAGACTGACAGACTGACAGACTGACAGACTGACAGACTGACAGACTGACAGACTGACAGACTGACAGACTGACAGACTGACAGACTGACAGACTGACAGACTGACAGACTGACAGACTGACAGACTGACAGACTGACAGACTGACAGACTGACAGACTGACAGACTGACAGACTGACAGACTGACAGACTGACAGACTGACAGACTGACAGACTGACAGACTGACAGACTGACAGACTGACAGACTGACAGACTGACAGACTGACAGACTGACAGACTGACAGACTGACAGACTGACAGACTGACAGACTGACAGACTGACAGACTGACAGACTGACAGACTGACAGACTGACAGACTGACAGACTGACAGACTGACAGACTGACAGACTGACAGACTGACAGACTGACAGACTGACAGACTGACAGACTGACAGACTGACAGACTGACAGACTGACAGACTGACAGACTGACAGACTGACAGACTGACAGACTGACAGACTGACAGACTGACAGACTGACAGACTGACAGACTGACAGACTGACAGACTGACAGACTGACAGACTGACAGACTGACAGACTGACAGACTGACAGACTGACAGACTGACAGACTGACAGACTGACAGACTGACAGACTGACAGACTGACAGACTGACAGACTGACAGACTGACAGACTGACAGACTGACAGACTGACAGACTGACAGACTGACAGACTGACAGACTGACAGACTGACAGACTGACAGACTGACAGACTGACAGACTGACAGACTGACAGACTGACAGACTGACAGACTGACAGACTGACAGACTGACAGACTGACAGACTGACAGACTGACAGACTGACAGACTGACAGACTGACAGACTGACAGACTGACAGACTGACAGACTGACAGACTGACAGACTGACAGACTGACAGACTGACAGACTGACAGACTGACAGACTGACAGACTGACAGACTGACAGACTGACAGACTGACAGACTGACAGACTGACAGACTGACAGACTGACAGACTGACAGACTGACAGACTGACAGACTGACAGACTGACAGACTGACAGACTGACAGACTGACAGACTGACAGACTGACAGACTGACAGACTGACAGACTGACAGACTGACAGACTGACAGACTGACAGACTGACAGACTGACAGACTGACAGACTGACAGACTGACAGACTGACAGACTGACAGACTGACAGACTGACAGACTGACAGACTGACAGACTGACAGACTGACAGACTGACAGACTGACAGACTGACAGACTGACAGACTGACAGACTGACAGACTGACAGACTGACAGACTGACAGACTGACAGACTGACAGACTGACAGACTGACAGACTGACAGACTGACAGACTGACAGACTGACAGACTGACAGACTGACAGACTGACAGACTGACAGACTGACAGACTGACAGACTGACAGACTGACAGACTGACAGACTGACAGACTGACAGACTGACAGACTGACAGACTGACAGACTGACAGACTGACAGACTGACAGACTGACAGACTGACAGACTGACAGACTGACAGACTGACAGACTGACAGACTGACAGACTGACAGACTGACAGACTGACAGACTGACAGACTGACAGACTGACAGACTGACAGACTGACAGACTGACAGACTGACAGACTGACAGACTGACAGACTGACAGACTGACAGACTGACAGACTGACAGACTGACAGACTGACAGACTGACAGACTGACAGACTGACAGACTGACAGACTGACAGACTGACAGACTGACAGACTGACAGACTGACAGACTGACAGACTGACAGACTGACAGACTGACAGACTGACAGACTGACAGACTGACAGACTGACAGACTGACAGACTGACAGACTGACAGACTGACAGACTGACAGACTGACAGACTGACAGACTGACAGACTGACAGACTGACAGACTGACAGACTGACAGACTGACAGACTGACAGACTGACAGACTGACAGACTGACAGACTGACAGACTGACAGACTGACAGACTGACAGACTGACAGACTGACAGACTGACAGACTGACAGACTGACAGACTGACAGACTGACAGACTGACAGACTGACAGACTGACAGACTGACAGACTGACAGACTGACAGACTGACAGACTGACAGACTGACAGACTGACAGACTGACAGACTGACAGACTGACAGACTGACAGACTGACAGACTGACAGACTGACAGACTGACAGACTGACAGACTGACAGACTGACAGACTGACAGACTGACAGACTGACAGACTGACAGACTGACAGACTGACAGACTGACAGACTGACAGACTGACAGACTGACAGACTGACAGACTGACAGACTGACAGACTGACAGACTGACAGACTGACAGACTGACAGACTGACAGACTGACAGACTGACAGACTGACAGACTGACAGACTGACAGACTGACAGACTGACAGACTGACAGACTGACAGACTGACAGACTGACAGACTGACAGACTGACAGACTGACAGACTGACAGACTGACAGACTGACAGACTGACAGACTGACAGACTGACAGACTGACAGACTGACAGACTGACAGACTGACAGACTGACAGACTGACAGACTGACAGACTGACAGACTGACAGACTGACAGACTGACAGACTGACAGACTGACAGACTGACAGACTGACAGACTGACAGACTGACAGACTGACAGACTGACAGACTGACAGACTGACAGACTGACAGACTGACAGACTGACAGACTGACAGACTGACAGACTGACAGACTGACAGACTGACAGACTGACAGACTGACAGACTGACAGACTGACAGACTGACAGACTGACAGACTGACAGACTGACAGACTGACAGACTGACAGACTGACAGACTGACAGACTGACAGACTGACAGACTGACAGACTGACAGACTGACAGACTGACAGACTGACAGACTGACAGAGACTGACAGACTGACAGACTGACAGACTGACAGACTGACAGACTGACAGACTGACAGACTGACAGACTGACAGACTGACAGACTGACAGACTGACAGACTGACAGACTGACAGACTGACAGACTGACAGACTGACAGACTGACAGACTGACAGACTGACAGACTGACAGACTGACAGACTGACAGACTGACAGACTGACAGACTGACAGACTGACAGACTGACAGACTGACAGACTGACAGACTGACAGACTGACAGACTGACAGACTGACAGACTGACAGACTGACAGACTGACAGACTGACAGACTGACAGACTGACAGACTGACAGACTGACAGACTGACAGACTGACAGACTGACAGACTGACAGACTGACAGACTGACAGACTGACAGACTGACAGACTGACAGACTGACAGACTGACAGACTGACAGACTGACAGACTGACAGACTGACAGACTGACAGACTGACAGACTGACAGACTGACAGACTGACAGACTGACAGACTGACAGACTGACAGACTGACAGACTGACAGACTGACAGACTGACAGACTGACAGACTGACAGACTGACAGACTGACAGACTGACAGACTGACAGACTGACAGACTGACAGACTGACAGACTGACAGACTGACAGACTGACAGACTGACAGACTGACAGACTGACAGACTGACAGACTGACAGACTGACAGACTGACAGACTGACAGACTGACAGACTGACAGACTGACAGACTGACAGACTGACAGACTGACAGACTGACAGACTGACAGACTGACAGACTGACAGACTGACAGACTGACAGACTGACAGACTGACAGACTGACAGACTGACAGACTGACAGACTGACAGACTGACAGACTGACAGACTGACAGACTGACAGACTGACAGACTGACAGACTGACAGACTGACAGACTGACAGACTGACAGACTGACAGACTGACAGACTGACAGACTGACAGACTGACAGACTGACAGACTGACAGACTGACAGACTGACAGACTGACAGACTGACAGACTGACAGACTGACAGACTGACAGACTGACAGACTGACAGACTGACAGACTGACAGACTGACAGACTGACAGACTGACAGACTGACAGACTGACAGACTGACAGACTGACAGACTGACAGACTGACAGACTGACAGACTGACAGACTGACAGACTGACAGACTGACAGACTGACAGACTGACAGACTGACAGACTGACAGACTGACAGACTGACAGACTGACAGACTGACAGACTGACAGACTGACAGACTGACAGACTGACAGACTGACAGACTGACAGACTGACAGACTGACAGACTGACAGACTGACAGACTGACAGACTGACAGACTGACAGACTGACAGACTGACAGACTGACAGACTGACAGACTGACAGACTGACAGACTGACAGACTGACAGACTGACAGACTGACAGACTGACAGACTGACAGACTGACAGACTGACAGACTGACAGACTGACAGACTGACAGACTGACAGACTGACAGACTGACAGACTGACAGACTGACAGACTGACAGACTGACAGACTGACAGACTGACAGACTGACAGACTGACAGACTGACAGACTGACAGACTGACAGACTGACAGACTGACAGACTGACAGACTGACAGACTGACAGACTGACAGACTGACAGACTGACAGACTGACAGACTGACAGACTGACAGACTGACAGACTGACAGACTGACAGACTGACAGACTGACAGACTGACAGACTGACAGACTGACAGACTGACAGACTGACAGACTGACAGACTGACAGACTGACAGACTGACAGACTGACAGACTGACAGACTGACAGACTGACAGACTGACAGACTGACAGACTGACAGACTGACAGACTGACAGACTGACAGACTGACAGACTGACAGACTGACAGACTGACAGACTGACAGACTGACAGACTGACAGACTGACAGACTGACAGACTGACAGACTGACAGACTGACAGACTGACAGACTGACAGACTGACAGACTGACAGACTGACAGACTGACAGACTGACAGACTGACAGACTGACAGACTGACAGACTGACAGACTGACAGACTGACAGACTGACAGACTGACAGACTGACAGACTGACAGACTGACAGACTGACAGACTGACAGACTGACAGACTGACAGACTGACAGACTGACAGACTGACAGACTGACAGACTGACAGACTGACAGACTGACAGACTGACAGACTGACAGACTGACAGACTGACAGACTGACAGACTGACAGACTGACAGACTGACAGACTGACAGACTGACAGACTGACAGACTGACAGACTGACAGACTGACAGACTGACAGACTGACAGACTGACAGACTGACAGACTGACAGACTGACAGACTGACAGACTGACAGACTGACAGACTGACAGACTGACAGACTGACAGACTGACAGACTGACAGACTGACAGACTGACAGACTGACAGACTGACAGACTGACAGACTGACAGACTGACAGACTGACAGACTGACAGACTGACAGACTGACAGACTGACAGACTGACAGACTGACAGACTGACAGACTGACAGACTGACAGACTGACAGACTGACAGACTGACAGACTGACAGACTGACAGACTGACAGACTGACAGACTGACAGACTGACAGACTGACAGACTGACAGACTGACAGACTGACAGACTGACAGACTGACAGACTGACAGACTGACAGACTGACAGACTGACAGACTGACAGACTGACAGACTGACAGACTGACAGACTGACAGACTGACAGACTGACAGACTGACAGACTGACAGACTGACAGACTGACAGACTGACAGACTGACAGACTGACAGACTGACAGACTGACAGACTGACAGACTGACAGACTGACAGACTGACAGACTGACAGACTGACAGACTGACAGACTGACAGACTGACAGACTGACAGACTGACAGACTGACAGACTGACAGACTGACAGACTGACAGACTGACAGACTGACAGACTGACAGACTGACAGACTGACAGACTGACAGACTGACAGACTGACAGACTGACAGACTGACAGACTGACAGACTGACAGACTGACAGACTGACAGACTGACAGACTGACAGACTGACAGACTGACAGACTGACAGACTGACAGACTGACAGACTGACAGACTGACAGACTGACAGACTGACAGACTGACAGACTGACAGACTGACAGACTGACAGACTGACAGACTGACAGACTGACAGACTGACAGACTGACAGACTGACAGACTGACAGACTGACAGACTGACAGACTGACAGACTGACAGACTGACAGACTGACAGACTGACAGACTGACAGACTGACAGACTGACAGACTGACAGACTGACAGACTGACAGACTGACAGACTGACAGACTGACAGACTGACAGACTGACAGACTGACAGACTGACAGACTGACAGACTGACAGACTGACAGACTGACAGACTGACAGACTGACAGACTGACAGACTGACAGACTGACAGACTGACAGACTGACAGACTGACAGACTGACAGACTGACAGACTGACAGACTGACAGACTGACAGACTGACAGACTGACAGACTGACAGACTGACAGACTGACAGACTGACAGACTGACAGACTGACAGACTGACAGACTGACAGACTGACAGACTGACAGACTGACAGACTGACAGACTGACAGACTGACAGACTGACAGACTGACAGACTGACAGACTGACAGACTGACAGACTGACAGACTGACAGACTGACAGACTGACAGACTGACAGACTGACAGACTGACAGACTGACAGACTGACAGACTGACAGACTGACAGACTGACAGACTGACAGACTGACAGACTGACAGACTGACAGACTGACAGACTGACAGACTGACAGACTGACAGACTGACAGACTGACAGACTGACAGACTGACAGACTGACAGACTGACAGACTGACAGACTGACAGACTGACAGACTGACAGACTGACAGACTGACAGACTGACAGACTGACAGACTGACAGACTGACAGACTGACAGACTGACAGACTGACAGACTGACAGACTGACAGACTGACAGACTGACAGACTGACAGACTGACAGACTGACAGACTGACAGACTGACAGACTGACAGACTGACAGACTGACAGACTGACAGACTGACAGACTGACAGACTGACAGACTGACAGACTGACAGACTGACAGACTGACAGACTGACAGACTGACAGACTGACAGACTGACAGACTGACAGACTGACAGACTGACAGACTGACAGACTGACAGACTGACAGACTGACAGACTGACAGACTGACAGACTGACAGACTGACAGACTGACAGACTGACAGACTGACAGACTGACAGACTGACAGACTGACAGACTGACAGACTGACAGACTGACAGACTGACAGACTGACAGACTGACAGACTGACAGACTGACAGACTGACAGACTGACAGACTGACAGACTGACAGACTGACAGACTGACAGACTGACAGACTGACAGACTGACAGACTGACAGACTGACAGACTGACAGACTGACAGACTGACAGACTGACAGACTGACAGACTGACAGACTGACAGACTGACAGACTGACAGACTGACAGACTGACAGACTGACAGACTGACAGACTGACAGACTGACAGACTGACAGACTGACAGACTGACAGACTGACAGACTGACAGACTGACAGACTGACAGACTGACAGACTGACAGACTGACAGACTGACAGACTGACAGACTGACAGACTGACAGACTGACAGACTGACAGACTGACAGACTGACAGACTGACAGACTGACAGACTGACAGACTGACAGACTGACAGACTGACAGACTGACAGACTGACAGACTGACAGACTGACAGACTGACAGACTGACAGACTGACAGACTGACAGACTGACAGACTGACAGACTGACAGACTGACAGACTGACAGACTGACAGACTGACAGACTGACAGACTGACAGACTGACAGACTGACAGACTGACAGACTGACAGACTGACAGACTGACAGACTGACAGACTGACAGACTGACAGACTGACAGACTGACAGACTGACAGACTGACAGACTGACAGACTGACAGACTGACAGACTGACAGACTGACAGACTGACAGACTGACAGACTGACAGACTGACAGACTGACAGACTGACAGACTGACAGACTGACAGACTGACAGACTGACAGACTGACAGACTGACAGACTGACAGACTGACAGACTGACAGACTGACAGACTGACAGACTGACAGACTGACAGACTGACAGACTGACAGACTGACAGACTGACAGACTGACAGACTGACAGACTGACAGACTGACAGACTGACAGACTGACAGACTGACAGACTGACAGACTGACAGACTGACAGACTGACAGACTGACAGACTGACAGACTGACAGACTGACAGACTGACAGACTGACAGACTGACAGACTGACAGACTGACAGACTGACAGACTGACAGACTGACAGACTGACAGACTGACAGACTGACAGACTGACAGACTGACAGACTGACAGACTGACAGACTGACAGACTGACAGACTGACAGACTGACAGACTGACAGACTGACAGACTGACAGACTGACAGACTGACAGACTGACAGACTGACAGACTGACAGACTGACAGACTGACAGACTGACAGACTGACAGACTGACAGACTGACAGACTGACAGACTGACAGACTGACAGACTGACAGACTGACAGACTGACAGACTGACAGACTGACAGACTGACAGACTGACAGACTGACAGACTGACAGACTGACAGACTGACAGACTGACAGACTGACAGACTGACAGACTGACAGACTGACAGACTGACAGACTGACAGACTGACAGACTGACAGACTGACAGACTGACAGACTGACAGACTGACAGACTGACAGACTGACAGACTGACAGACTGACAGACTGACAGACTGACAGACTGACAGACTGACAGACTGACAGACTGACAGACTGACAGACTGACAGACTGACAGACTGACAGACTGACAGACTGACAGACTGACAGACTGACAGACTGACAGACTGACAGACTGACAGACTGACAGACTGACAGACTGACAGACTGACAGACTGACAGACTGACAGACTGACAGACTGACAGACTGACAGACTGACAGACTGACAGACTGACAGACTGACAGACTGACAGACTGACAGACTGACAGACTGACAGACTGACAGACTGACAGACTGACAGACTGACAGACTGACAGACTGACAGACTGACAGACTGACAGACTGACAGACTGACAGACTGACAGACTGACAGACTGACAGACTGACAGACTGACAGACTGACAGACTGACAGACTGACAGACTGACAGACTGACAGACTGACAGACTGACAGACTGACAGACTGACAGACTGACAGACTGACAGACTGACAGACTGACAGACTGACAGACTGACAGACTGACAGACTGACAGACTGACAGACTGACAGACTGACAGACTGACAGACTGACAGACTGACAGACTGACAGACTGACAGACTGACAGACTGACAGACTGACAGACTGACAGACTGACAGACTGACAGACTGACAGACTGACAGACTGACAGACTGACAGACTGACAGACTGACAGACTGACAGACTGACAGACTGACAGACTGACAGACTGACAGACTGACAGACTGACAGACTGACAGACTGACAGACTGACAGACTGACAGACTGACAGACTGACAGACTGACAGACTGACAGACTGACAGACTGACAGACTGACAGACTGACAGACTGACAGACTGACAGACTGACAGACTGACAGACTGACAGACTGACAGACTGACAGACTGACAGACTGACAGACTGACAGACTGACAGACTGACAGACTGACAGACTGACAGACTGACAGACTGACAGACTGACAGACTGACAGACTGACAGACTGACAGACTGACAGACTGACAGACTGACAGACTGACAGACTGACAGACTGACAGACTGACAGACTGACAGACTGACAGACTGACAGACTGACAGACTGACAGACTGACAGACTGACAGACTGACAGACTGACAGACTGACAGACTGACAGACTGACAGACTGACAGACTGACAGACTGACAGACTGACAGACTGACAGACTGACAGACTGACAGACTGACAGACTGACAGACTGACAGACTGACAGACTGACAGACTGACAGACTGACAGACTGACAGACTGACAGACTGACAGACTGACAGACTGACAGACTGACAGACTGACAGACTGACAGACTGACAGACTGACAGACTGACAGACTGACAGACTGACAGACTGACAGACTGACAGACTGACAGACTGACAGACTGACAGACTGACAGACTGACAGACTGACAGACTGACAGACTGACAGACTGACAGACTGACAGACTGACAGACTGACAGACTGACAGACTGACAGACTGACAGACTGACAGACTGACAGACTGACAGACTGACAGACTGACAGACTGACAGACTGACAGACTGACAGACTGACAGACTGACAGACTGACAGACTGACAGACTGACAGACTGACAGACTGACAGACTGACAGACTGACAGACTGACAGACTGACAGACTGACAGACTGACAGACTGACAGACTGACAGACTGACAGACTGACAGACTGACAGACTGACAGACTGACAGACTGACAGACTGACAGACTGACAGACTGACAGACTGACAGACTGACAGACTGACAGACTGACAGACTGACAGACTGACAGACTGACAGACTGACAGACTGACAGACTGACAGACTGACAGACTGACAGACTGACAGACTGACAGACTGACAGACTGACAGACTGACAGACTGACAGACTGACAGACTGACAGACTGACAGACTGACAGACTGACAGACTGACAGACTGACAGACTGACAGACTGACAGACTGACAGACTGACAGACTGACAGACTGACAGACTGACAGACTGACAGACTGACAGACTGACAGACTGACAGACTGACAGACTGACAGACTGACAGACTGACAGACTGACAGACTGACAGACTGACAGACTGACAGACTGACAGACTGACAGACTGACAGACTGACAGACTGACAGACTGACAGACTGACAGACTGACAGACTGACAGACTGACAGACTGACAGACTGACAGACTGACAGACTGACAGACTGACAGACTGACAGACTGACAGACTGACAGACTGACAGACTGACAGACTGACAGACTGACAGACTGACAGACTGACAGACTGACAGACTGACAGACTGACAGACTGACAGACTGACAGACTGACAGACTGACAGACTGACAGACTGACAGACTGACAGACTGACAGACTGACAGACTGACAGACTGACAGACTGACAGACTGACAGACTGACAGACTGACAGACTGACAGACTGACAGACTGACAGACTGACAGACTGACAGACTGACAGACTGACAGACTGACAGACTGACAGACTGACAGACTGACAGACTGACAGACTGACAGACTGACAGACTGACAGACTGACAGACTGACAGACTGACAGACTGACAGACTGACAGACTGACAGACTGACAGACTGACAGACTGACAGACTGACAGACTGACAGACTGACAGACTGACAGACTGACAGACTGACAGACTGACAGACTGACAGACTGACAGACTGACAGACTGACAGACTGACAGACTGACAGACTGACAGACTGACAGACTGACAGACTGACAGACTGACAGACTGACAGACTGACAGACTGACAGACTGACAGACTGACAGACTGACAGACTGACAGACTGACAGACTGACAGACTGACAGACTGACAGACTGACAGACTGACAGACTGACAGACTGACAGACTGACAGACTGACAGACTGACAGACTGACAGACTGACAGACTGACAGACTGACAGACTGACAGACTGACAGACTGACAGACTGACAGACTGACAGACTGACAGACTGACAGACTGACAGACTGACAGACTGACAGACTGACAGACTGACAGACTGACAGACTGACAGACTGACAGACTGACAGACTGACAGACTGACAGACTGACAGACTGACAGACTGACAGACTGACAGACTGACAGACTGACAGACTGACAGACTGACAGACTGACAGACTGACAGACTGACAGACTGACAGACTGACAGACTGACAGACTGACAGACTGACAGACTGACAGACTGACAGACTGACAGACTGACAGACTGACAGACTGACAGACTGACAGACTGACAGACTGACAGACTGACAGACTGACAGACTGACAGACTGACAGACTGACAGACTGACAGACTGACAGACTGACAGACTGACAGACTGACAGACTGACAGACTGACAGACTGACAGACTGACAGACTGACAGACTGACAGACTGACAGACTGACAGACTGACAGACTGACAGACTGACAGACTGACAGACTGACAGACTGACAGACTGACAGACTGACAGACTGACAGACTGACAGACTGACAGACTGACAGACTGACAGACTGACAGACTGACAGACTGACAGACTGACAGACTGACAGACTGACAGACTGACAGACTGACAGACTGACAGACTGACAGACTGACAGACTGACAGACTGACAGACTGACAGACTGACAGACTGACAGACTGACAGACTGACAGACTGACAGACTGACAGACTGACAGACTGACAGACTGACAGACTGACAGACTGACAGACTGACAGACTGACAGACTGACAGACTGACAGACTGACAGACTGACAGACTGACAGACTGACAGACTGACAGACTGACAGACTGACAGACTGACAGACTGACAGACTGACAGACTGACAGACTGACAGACTGACAGACTGACAGACTGACAGACTGACAGACTGACAGACTGACAGACTGACAGACTGACAGACTGACAGACTGACAGACTGACAGACTGACAGACTGACAGACTGACAGACTGACAGACTGACAGACTGACAGACTGACAGACTGACAGACTGACAGACTGACAGACTGACAGACTGACAGACTGACAGACTGACAGACTGACAGACTGACAGACTGACAGACTGACAGACTGACAGACTGACAGACTGACAGACTGACAGACTGACAGACTGACAGACTGACAGACTGACAGACTGACAGACTGACAGACTGACAGACTGACAGACTGACAGACTGACAGACTGACAGACTGACAGACTGACAGACTGACAGACTGACAGACTGACAGACTGACAGACTGACAGACTGACAGACTGACAGACTGACAGACTGACAGACTGACAGACTGACAGACTGACAGACTGACAGACTGACAGACTGACAGACTGACAGACTGACAGACTGACAGACTGACAGACTGACAGACTGACAGACTGACAGACTGACAGACTGACAGACTGACAGACTGACAGACTGACAGACTGACAGACTGACAGACTGACAGACTGACAGACTGACAGACTGACAGACTGACAGACTGACAGACTGACAGACTGACAGACTGACAGACTGACAGACTGACAGACTACTGACAGACTGACAGACTGACAGACTGACAGACTGACAGACTGACAGACTGACAGACTGACAGACTGACAGACTGACAGACTGACAGACTGACAGACTGACAGACTGACAGACTGACAGACTGACAGACTGACAGACTGACAGACTGACAGACTGACAGACTGACAGACTGACAGACTGACAGACTGACAGACTGACAGACTGACAGACTGACAGACTGACAGACTGACAGACTGACAGACTGACAGACTGACAGACTGACAGACTGACAGACTGACAGACTGACAGACTGACAGACTGACAGACTGACAGACTGACAGACTGACAGACTGACAGACTGACAGACTGACAGACTGACAGACTGACAGACTGACAGACTGACAGACTGACAGACTGACAGACTGACAGACTGACAGACTGACAGACTGACAGACTGACAGACTGACAGACTGACAGACTGACAGACTGACAGACTGACAGACTGACAGACTGACAGACTGACAGACTGACAGACTGACAGACTGACAGACTGACAGACTGACAGACTGACAGACTGACAGACTGACAGACTGACAGACTGACAGACTGACAGACTGACAGACTGACAGACTGACAGACTGACAGACTGACAGACTGACAGACTGACAGACTGACAGACTGACAGACTGACAGACTGACAGACTGACAGACTGACAGACTGACAGACTGACAGACTGACAGACTGACAGACTGACAGACTGACAGACTGACAGACTGACAGACTGACAGACTGACAGACTGACAGACTGACAGACTGACAGACTGACAGACTGACAGACTGACAGACTGACAGACTGACAGACTGACAGACTGACAGACTGACAGACTGACAGACTGACAGACTGACAGACTGACAGACTGACAGACTGACAGACTGACAGACTGACAGACTGACAGACTGACAGACTGACAGACTGACAGACTGACAGACTGACAGACTGACAGACTGACAGACTGACAGACTGACAGACTGACAGACTGACAGACTGACAGACTGACAGACTGACAGACTGACAGACTGACAGACTGACAGACTGACAGACTGACAGACTGACAGACTGACAGACTGACAGACTGACAGACTGACAGACTGACAGACTGACAGACTGACAGACTGACAGACTGACAGACTGACAGACTGACAGACTGACAGACTGACAGACTGACAGACTGACAGACTGACAGACTGACAGACTGACAGACTGACAGACTGACAGACTGACAGACTGACAGACTGACAGACTGACAGACTGACAGACTGACAGACTGACAGACTGACAGACTGACAGACTGACAGACTGACAGACTGACAGACTGACAGACTGACAGACTGACAGACTGACAGACTGACAGACTGACAGACTGACAGACTGACAGACTGACAGACTGACAGACTGACAGACTGACAGACTGACAGACTGACAGACTGACAGACTGACAGACTGACAGACTGACAGACTGACAGACTGACAGACTGACAGACTGACAGACTGACAGACTGACAGACTGACAGACTGACAGACTGACAGACTGACAGACTGACAGACTGACAGACTGACAGACTGACAGACTGACAGACTGACAGACTGACAGACTGACAGACTGACAGACTGACAGACTGACAGACTGACAGACTGACAGACTGACAGACTGACAGACTGACAGACTGACAGACTGACAGACTGACAGACTGACAGACTGACAGACTGACAGACTGACAGACTGACAGACTGACAGACTGACAGACTGACAGACTGACAGACTGACAGACTGACAGACTGACAGACTGACAGACTGACAGACTGACAGACTGACAGACTGACAGACTGACAGACTGACAGACTGACAGACTGACAGACTGACAGACTGACAGACTGACAGACTGACAGACTGACAGACTGACAGACTGACAGACTGACAGACTGACAGACTGACAGACTGACAGACTGACAGACTGACAGACTGACAGACTGACAGACTGACAGACTGACAGACTGACAGACTGACAGACTGACAGACTGACAGACTGACAGACTGACAGACTGACAGACTGACAGACTGACAGACTGACAGACTGACAGACTGACAGACTGACAGACTGACAGACTGACAGACTGACAGACTGACAGACTGACAGACTGACAGACTGACAGACTGACAGACTGACAGACTGACAGACTGACAGACTGACAGACTGACAGACTGACAGACTGACAGACTGACAGACTGACAGACTGACAGACTGACAGACTGACAGACTGACAGACTGACAGACTGACAGACTGACAGACTGACAGACTGACAGACTGACAGACTGACAGACTGACAGACTGACAGACTGACAGACTGACAGACTGACAGACTGACAGACTGACAGACTGACAGACTGACAGACTGACAGACTGACAGACTGACAGACTGACAGACTGACAGACTGACAGACTGACAGACTGACAGACTGACAGACTGACAGACTGACAGACTGACAGACTGACAGACTGACAGACTGACAGACTGACAGACTGACAGACTGACAGACTGACAGACTGACAGACTGACAGACTGACAGACTGACAGACTGACAGACTGACAGACTGACAGACTGACAGACTGACAGACTGACAGACTGACAGACTGACAGACTGACAGACTGACAGACTGACAGACTGACAGACTGACAGACTGACAGACTGACAGACTGACAGACTGACAGACTGACAGACTGACAGACTGACAGACTGACAGACTGACAGACTGACAGACTGACAGACTGACAGACTGACAGACTGACAGACTGACAGACTGACAGACTGACAGACTGACAGACTGACAGACTGACAGACTGACAGACTGACAGACTGACAGACTGACAGACTGACAGACTGACAGACTGACAGACTGACAGACTGACAGACTGACAGACTGACAGACTGACAGACTGACAGACTGACAGACTGACAGACTGACAGACTGACAGACTGACAGACTGACAGACTGACAGACTGACAGACTGACAGACTGACAGACTGACAGACTGACAGACTGACAGACTGACAGACTGACAGACTGACAGACTGACAGACTGACAGACTGACAGACTGACAGACTGACAGACTGACAGACTGACAGACTGACAGACTGACAGACTGACAGACTGACAGACTGACAGACTGACAGACTGACAGACTGACAGACTGACAGACTGACAGACTGACAGACTGACAGACTGACAGACTGACAGACTGACAGACTGACAGACTGACAGACTGACAGACTGACAGACTGACAGACTGACAGACTGACAGACTGACAGACTGACAGACTGACAGACTGACAGACTGACAGACTGACAGACTGACAGACTGACAGACTGACAGACTGACAGACTGACAGACTGACAGACTGACAGACTGACAGACTGACAGACTGACAGACTGACAGACTGACAGACTGACAGACTGACAGACTGACAGACTGACAGACTGACAGACTGACAGACTGACAGACTGACAGACTGACAGACTGACAGACTGACAGACTGACAGACTGACAGACTGACAGACTGACAGACTGACAGACTGACAGACTGACAGACTGACAGACTGACAGACTGACAGACTGACAGACTGACAGACTGACAGACTGACAGACTGATGACAGACTGACAGACTGACAGACTGACAGACTGACAGACTGACAGACTGACAGACTGACAGACTGACAGACTGACAGACTGACAGACTGACAGACTGACAGACTGACAGACTGACAGACTGACAGACTGACAGACTGACAGACTGACAGACTGACAGACTGACAGACTGACAGACTGACAGACTGACAGACTGACAGACTGACAGACTGACAGACTGACAGACTGACAGACTGACAGACTGACAGACTGACAGACTGACAGACTGACAGACTGACAGACTGACAGACTGACAGACTGACAGACTGACAGACTGACAGACTGACAGACTGACAGACTGACAGACTGACAGACTGACAGACTGACAGACTGACAGACTGACAGACTGACAGACTGACAGACTGACAGACTGACAGACTGACAGACTGACAGACTGACAGACTGACAGACTGACAGACTGACAGACTGACAGACTGACAGACTGACAGACTGACAGACTGACAGACTGACAGACTGACAGACTGACAGACTGACAGACTGACAGACTGACAGACTGACAGACTGACAGACTGACAGACTGACAGACTGACAGACTGACAGACTGACAGACTGACAGACTGACAGACTGACAGACTGACAGACTGACAGACTGACAGACTGACAGACTGACAGACTGACAGACTGACAGACTGACAGACTGACAGACTGACAGACTGACAGACTGACAGACTGACAGACTGACAGACTGACAGACTGACAGACTGACAGACTGACAGACTGACAGACTGACAGACTGACAGACTGACAGACTGACAGACTGACAGACTGACAGACTGACAGACTGACAGACTGACAGACTGACAGACTGACAGACTGACAGACTGACAGACTGACAGACTGACAGACTGACAGACTGACAGACTGACAGACTGACAGACTGACAGACTGACAGACTGACAGACTGACAGACTGACAGACTGACAGACTGACAGACTGACAGACTGACAGACTGACAGACTGACAGACTGACAGACTGACAGACTGACAGACTGACAGACTGACAGACTGACAGACTGACAGACTGACAGACTGACAGACTGACAGACTGACAGACTGACAGACTGACAGACTGACAGACTGACAGACTGACAGACTGACAGACTGACAGACTGACAGACTGACAGACTGACAGACTGACAGACTGACAGACTGACAGACTGACAGACTGACAGACTGACAGACTGACAGACTGACAGACTGACAGACTGACAGACTGACAGACTGACAGACTGACAGACTGACAGACTGACAGACTGACAGACTGACAGACTGACAGACTGACAGACTGACAGACTGACAGACTGACAGACTGACAGACTGACAGACTGACAGACTGACAGACTGACAGACTGACAGACTGACAGACTGACAGACTGACAGACTGACAGACTGACAGACTGACAGACTGACAGACTGACAGACTGACAGACTGACAGACTGACAGACTGACAGACTGACAGACTGACAGACTGACAGACTGACAGACTGACAGACTGACAGACTGACAGACTGACAGACTGACAGACTGACAGACTGACAGACTGACAGACTGACAGACTGACAGACTGACAGACTGACAGACTGACAGACTGACAGACTGACAGACTGA
Source organism: Drosophila suzukii (assembly GCF_043229965.1). Classification (NCBI taxonomy): domain Eukaryota; kingdom Metazoa; phylum Arthropoda; class Insecta; order Diptera; family Drosophilidae; genus Drosophila; species Drosophila suzukii. Next base: position 3,588,349 of record NW_027255927.1, on the reverse strand, counting down.
CAGACTGACAGACTGACAGACTGACAGACTGACAGACTGACAGACTGACAGACTGACAGACTGACAGACTGACAGACTGACAGACTGACAGACTGACAGACTGACAGACTGACAGACTGACAGACTGACAGACTGACAGACTGACAGACTGACAGACTGACAGACTGACAGACTGACAGACTGACAGACTGACAGACTGACAGACTGACAGACTGACAGACTGACAGACTGACAGACTGACAGACTGACAGACTGACAGACTGACAGACTGACAGACTGACAGACTGACAGACTGACAGACTGACAGACTGACAGACTGACAGACTGACAGACTGACAGACTGACAGACTGACAGACTGACAGACTGACAGACTGACAGACTGACAGACTGACAGACTGACAGACTGACAGACTGACAGACTGACAGACTGACAGACTGACAGACTGACAGACTGACAGACTGACAGACTGACAGACTGACAGACTGACAGACTGACAGACTGACAGACTGACAGACTGACAGACTGACAGACTGACAGACTGACAGACTGACAGACTGACAGACTGACAGACTGACAGACTGACAGACTGACAGACTGACAGACTGACAGACTGACAGACTGACAGACTGACAGACTGACAGACTGACAGACTGACAGACTGACAGACTGACAGACTGACAGACTGACAGACTGACAGACTGACAGACTGACAGACTGACAGACTGACAGACTGACAGACTGACAGACTGACAGACTGACAGACTGACAGACTGACAGACTGACAGACTGACAGACTGACAGACTGACAGACTGACAGACTGACAGACTGACAGACTGACAGACTGACAGACTGACAGACTGACAGACTGACAGACTGACAGACTGACAGACTGACAGACTGACAGACTGACAGACTGACAGACTGACAGACTGACAGACTGACAGACTGACAGACTGACAGACTGACAGACTGACAGACTGACAGACTGACAGACTGACAGACTGACAGACTGACAGACTGACAGACTGACAGACTGACAGACTGACAGACTGACAGACTGACAGACTGACAGACTGACAGACTGACAGACTGACAGACTGACAGACTGACAGACTGACAGACTGACAGACTGACAGACTGACAGACTGACAGACTGACAGACTGACAGACTGACAGACTGACAGACTGACAGACTGACAGACTGACAGACTGACAGACTGACAGACTGACAGACTGACAGACTGACAGACTGACAGACTGACAGACTGACAGACTGACAGACTGACAGACTGACAGACTGACAGACTGACAGACTGACAGACTGACAGACTGACAGACTGACAGACTGACAGACTGACAGACTGACAGACTGACAGACTGACAGACTGACAGACTGACAGACTGACAGACTGACAGACTGACAGACTGACAGACTGACAGACTGACAGACTGACAGACTGACAGACTGACAGACTGACAGACTGACAGACTGACAGACTGACAGACTGACAGACTGACAGACTGACAGACTGACAGACTGACAGACTGACAGACTGACAGACTGACAGACTGACAGACTGACAGACTGACAGACTGACAGACTGACAGACTGACAGACTGACAGACTGACAGACTGACAGACTGACAGACTGACAGACTGACAGACTGACAGACTGACAGACTGACAGACTGACAGACTGACAGACTGACAGACTGACAGACTGACAGACTGACAGACTGACAGACTGACAGACTGACAGACTGACAGACTGACAGACTGACAGACTGACAGACTGACAGACTGACAGACTGACAGACTGACAGACTGACAGACTGACAGACTGACAGACTGACAGACTGACAGACTGACAGACTGACAGACTGACAGACTGACAGACTGACAGACTGACAGACTGACAGACTGACAGACTGACAGACTGACAGACTGACAGACTGACAGACTGACAGACTGACAGACTGACAGACTGACAGACTGACAGACTGACAGACTGACAGACTGACAGACTGACAGACTGACAGACTGACAGACTGACAGACTGACAGACTGACAGACTGACAGACTGACAGACTGACAGACTGACAGACTGACAGACTGACAGACTGACAGACTGACAGACTGACAGACTGACAGACTGACAGACTGACAGACTGACAGACTGACAGACTGACAGACTGACAGACTGACAGACTGACAGACTGACAGACTGACAGACTGACAGACTGACAGACTGACAGACTGACAGACTGACAGACTGACAGACTGACAGACTGACAGACTGACAGACTGACAGACTGACAGACTGACAGACTGACAGACTGACAGACTGACAGACTGACAGACTGACAGACTGACAGACTGACAGACTGACAGACTGACAGACTGACAGACTGACAGACTGACAGACTGACAGACTGACAGACTGACAGACTGACAGACTGACAGACTGACAGACTGACAGACTGACAGACTGACAGACTGACAGACTGACAGACTGACAGACTGACAGACTGACAGACTGACAGACTGACAGACTGACAGACTGACAGACTGACAGACTGACAGACTGACAGACTGACAGACTGACAGACTGACAGACTGACAGACTGACAGACTGACAGACTGACAGACTGACAGACTGACAGACTGACAGACTGACAGACTGACAGACTGACAGACTGACAGACTGACAGACTGACAGACTGACAGACTGACAGACTGACAGACTGACAGACTGACAGACTGACAGACTGACAGACTGACAGACTGACAGACTGACAGACTGACAGACTGACAGACTGACAGACTGACAGACTGACAGACTGACAGACTGACAGACTGACAGACTGACAGACTGACAGACTGACAGACTGACAGACTGACAGACTGACAGACTGACAGACTGACAGACTGACAGACTGACAGACTGACAGACTGACAGACTGACAGACTGACAGACTGACAGACTGACAGACTGACAGACTGACAGACTGACAGACTGACAGACTGACAGACTGACAGACTGACAGACTGACAGACTGACAGACTGACAGACTGACAGACTGACAGACTGACAGACTGACAGACTGACAGACTGACAGACTGACAGACTGACAGACTGACAGACTGACAGACTGACAGACTGACAGACTGACAGACTGACAGACTGACAGACTGACAGACTGACAGACTGACAGACTGACAGACTGACAGACTGACAGACTGACAGACTGACAGACTGACAGACTGACAGACTGACAGACTGACAGACTGACAGACTGACAGACTGACAGACTGACAGACTGACAGACTGACAGACTGACAGACTGACAGACTGACAGACTGACAGACTGACAGACTGACAGACTGACAGACTGACAGACTGACAGACTGACAGACTGACAGACTGACAGACTGACAGACTGACAGACTGACAGACTGACAGACTGACAGACTGACAGACTGACAGACTGACAGACTGACAGACTGACAGACTGACAGACTGACAGACTGACAGACTGACAGACTGACAGACTGACAGACTGACAGACTGACAGACTGACAGACTGACAGACTGACAGACTGACAGACTGACAGACTGACAGACTGACAGACTGACAGACTGACAGACTGACAGACTGACAGACTGACAGACTGACAGACTGACAGACTGACAGACTGACAGACTGACAGACTGACAGACTGACAGACTGACAGACTGACAGACTGACAGACTGACAGACTGACAGACTGACAGACTGACAGACTGACAGACTGACAGACTGACAGACTGACAGACTGACAGACTGACAGACTGACAGACTGACAGACTGACAGACTGACAGACTGACAGACTGACAGACTGACAGACTGACAGACTGACAGACTGACAGACTGACAGACTGACAGACTGACAGACTGACAGACTGACAGACTGACAGACTGACAGACTGACAGACTGACAGACTGACAGACTGACAGACTGACAGACTGACAGACTGACAGACTGACAGACTGACAGACTGACAGACTGACAGACTGACAGACTGACAGACTGACAGACTGACAGACTGACAGACTGACAGACTGACAGACTGACAGACTGACAGACTGACAGACTGACAGACTGACAGACTGACAGACTGACAGACTGACAGACTGACAGACTGACAGACTGACAGACTGACAGACTGACAGACTGACAGACTGACAGACTGACAGACTGACAGACTGACAGACTGACAGACTGACAGACTGACAGACTGACAGACTGACAGACTGACAGACTGACAGACTGACAGACTGACAGACTGACAGACTGACAGACTGACAGACTGACAGACTGACAGACTGACAGACTGACAGACTGACAGACTGACAGACTGACAGACTGACAGACTGACAGACTGACAGACTGACAGACTGACAGACTGACAGACTGACAGACTGACAGACTGACAGACTGACAGACTGACAGACTGACAGACTGACAGACTGACAGACTGACAGACTGACAGACTGACAGACTGACAGACTGACAGACTGACAGACTGACAGACTGACAGACTGACAGACTGACAGACTGACAGACTGACAGACTGACTGACTGACAGACTGACAGACTGACAGACTGACAGACTGACAGACTGACAGACTGACAGACTGACAGACTGACAGACTGACAGACTGACAGACTGACAGACTGACAGACTGACAGACTGACAGACTGACAGACTGACAGACTGACAGACTGACAGACTGACAGACTGACAGACTGACAGACTGACAGACTGACAGACTGACAGACTGACAGACTGACAGACTGACAGACTGACAGACTGACAGACTGACAGACTGACAGACTGACAGACTGACAGACTGACAGACTGACAGACTGACAGACTGACAGACTGACAGACTGACAGACTGACAGACTGACAGACTGACAGACTGACAGACTGACAGACTGACAGACTGACAGACTGACAGACTGACAGACTGACAGACTGACAGACTGACAGACTGACAGACTGACAGACTGACAGACTGACAGACTGACAGACTGACAGACTGACAGACTGACAGACTGACAGACTGACAGACTGACAGACTGACAGACTGACAGACTGACAGACTGACAGACTGACAGACTGACAGACTGACAGACTGACAGACTGACAGACTGACAGACTGACAGACTGACAGACTGACAGACTGACAGACTGACAGACTGACAGACTGACAGACTGACAGACTGACAGACTGACAGACTGACAGACTGACAGACTGACAGACTGACAGACTGACAGACTGACAGACTGACAGACTGACAGACTGACAGACTGACAGACTGACAGACTGACAGACTGACAGACTGACAGACTGACAGACTGACAGACTGACAGACTGACAGACTGACAGACTGACAGACTGACAGACTGACAGACTGACAGACTGACAGACTGACAGACTGACAGACTGACAGACTGACAGACTGACAGACTGACAGACTGACAGACTGACAGACTGACAGACTGACAGACTGACAGACTGACAGACTGACAGACTGACAGACTGACAGACTGACAGACTGACAGACTGACAGACTGACAGACTGACAGACTGACAGACTGACAGACTGACAGACTGACAGACTGACAGACTGACAGACTGACAGACTGACAGACTGACAGACTGACAGACTGACAGACTGACAGACTGACAGACTGACAGACTGACAGACTGACAGACTGACAGACTGACAGACTGACAGACTGACAGACTGACAGACTGACAGACTGACAGACTGACAGACTGACAGACTGACAGACTGACAGACTGACAGACTGACAGACTGACAGACTGACAGACTGACAGACTGACAGACTGACAGACTGACAGACTGACAGACTGACAGACTGACAGACTGACAGACTGACAGACTGACAGACTGACAGACTGACAGACTGACAGACTGACAGACTGACAGACTGACAGACTGACAGACTGACAGACTGACAGACTGACAGACTGACAGACTGACAGACTGACAGACTGACAGACTGACAGACTGACAGACTGACAGACTGACAGACTGACAGACTGACAGACTGACAGACTGACAGACTGACAGACTGACAGACTGACAGACTGACAGACTGACAGACTGACAGACTGACAGACTGACAGACTGACAGACTGACAGACTGACAGACTGACAGACTGACAGACTGACAGACTGACAGACTGACAGACTGACAGACTGACAGACTGACAGACTGACAGACTGACAGACTGACAGACTGACAGACTGACAGACTGACAGACTGACAGACTGACAGACTGACAGACTGACAGACTGACAGACTGACAGACTGACAGACTGACAGACTGACAGACTGACAGACTGACAGACTGACAGACTGACAGACTGACAGACTGACAGACTGACAGACTGACAGACTGACAGACTGACAGACTGACAGACTGACAGACTGACAGACTGACAGACTGACAGACTGACAGACTGACAGACTGACAGACTGACAGACTGACAGACTGACAGACTGACAGACTGACAGACTGACAGACTGACAGACTGACAGACTGACAGACTGACAGACTGACAGACTGACAGACTGACAGACTGACAGACTGACAGACTGACAGACTGACAGACTGACAGACTGACAGACTGACAGACTGACAGACTGACAGACTGACAGACTGACAGACTGACAGACTGACAGACTGACAGACTGACAGACTGACAGACTGACAGACTGACAGACTGACAGACTGACAGACTGACAGACTGACAGACTGACAGACTGACAGACTGACAGACTGACAGACTGACAGACTGACAGACTGACAGACTGACAGACTGACAGACTGACAGACTGACAGACTGACAGACTGACAGACTGACAGACTGACAGACTGACAGACTGACAGACTGACAGACTGACAGACTGACAGACTGACAGACTGACAGACTGACAGACTGACAGACTGACAGACTGACAGACTGACAGACTGACAGACTGACAGACTGACAGACTGACAGACTGACAGACTGACAGACTGACAGACTGACAGACTGACAGACTGACAGACTGACAGACTGACAGACTGACAGACTGACAGACTGACAGACTGACAGACTGACAGACTGACAGACTGACAGACTGACAGACTGACAGACTGACAGACTGACAGACTGACAGACTGACAGACTGACAGACTGACAGACTGACAGACTGACAGACTGACAGACTGACAGACTGACAGACTGACAGACTGACAGACTGACAGACTGACAGACTGACAGACTGACAGACTGACAGACTGACAGACTGACAGACTGACAGACTGACAGACTGACAGACTGACAGACTGACAGACTGACAGACTGACAGACTGACAGACTGACAGACTGACAGACTGACAGACTGACAGACTGACAGACTGACAGACTGACAGACTGACAGACTGACAGACTGACAGACTGACAGACTGACAGACTGACAGACTGACAGACTGACAGACTGACAGACTGACAGACTGACAGACTGACAGACTGACAGACTGACAGACTGACAGACTGACAGACTGACAGACTGACAGACTGACAGACTGACAGACTGACAGACTGACAGACTGACAGACTGACAGACTGACAGACTGACAGACTGACAGACTGACAGACTGACAGACTGACAGACTGACAGACTGACAGACTGACAGACTGACAGACTGACAGACTGACAGACTGACAGACTGACAGACTGACAGACTGACAGACTGACAGACTGACAGACTGACAGACTGACAGACTGACAGACTGACAGACTGACAGACTGACAGACTGACAGACTGACAGACTGACAGACTGACAGACTGACAGACTGACAGACTGACAGACTGACAGACTGACAGACTGACAGACTGACAGACTGACAGACTGACAGACTGACAGACTGACAGACTGACAGACTGACAGACTGACAGACTGACAGACTGACAGACTGACAGACTGACAGACTGACAGACTGACAGACTGACAGACTGACAGACTGACAGACTGACAGACTGACAGACTGACAGACTGACAGACTGACAGACTGACAGACTGACAGACTGACAGACTGACAGACTGACAGACTGACAGACTGACAGACTGACAGACTGACAGACTGACAGACTGACAGACTGACAGACTGACAGACTGACAGACTGACAGACTGACAGACTGACAGACTGACAGACTGACAGACTGACAGACTGACAGACTGACAGACTGACAGACTGACAGACTGACAGACTGACAGACTGACAGACTGACAGACTGACAGACTGACAGACTGACAGACTGACAGACTGACAGACTGACAGACTGACAGACTGACAGACTGACAGACTGACAGACTGACAGACTGACAGACTGACAGACTGACAGACTGACAGACTGACAGACTGACAGACTGACAGACTGACAGACTGACAGACTGACAGACTGACAGACTGACAGACTGACAGACTGACAGACTGACAGACTGACAGACTGACAGACTGACAGACTGACAGACTGACAGACTGACAGACTGACAGACTGACAGACTGACAGACTGACAGACTGACAGACTGACAGACTGACAGACTGACAGACTGACAGACTGACAGACTGACAGACTGACAGACTGACAGACTGACAGACTGACAGACTGACAGACTGACAGACTGACAGACTGACAGACTGACAGACTGACAGACTGACAGACTGACAGACTGACAGACTGACAGACTGACAGACTGACAGACTGACAGACTGACAGACTGACAGACTGACAGACTGACAGACTGACAGACTGACAGACTGACAGACTGACAGACTGACAGACTGACAGACTGACAGACTGACAGACTGACAGACTGACAGACTGACAGACTGACAGACTGACAGACTGACAGACTGACAGACTGACAGACTGACAGACTGACAGACTGACAGACTGACAGACTGACAGACTGACAGACTGACAGACTGACAGACTGACAGACTGACAGACTGACAGACTGACAGACTGACAGACTGACAGACTGACAGACTGACAGACTGACAGACTGACAGACTGACAGACTGACAGACTGACAGACTGACAGACTGACAGACTGACAGACTGACAGACTGACAGACTGACAGACTGACAGACTGACAGACTGACAGACTGACAGACTGACAGACTGACAGACTGACAGACTGACAGACTGACAGACTGACAGACTGACAGACTGACAGACTGACAGACTGACAGACTGACAGACTGACAGACTGACAGACTGACAGACTGACAGACTGACAGACTGACAGACTGACAGACTGACAGACTGACAGACTGACAGACTGACAGACTGACAGACTGACAGACTGACAGACTGACAGACTGACAGACTGACAGACTGACAGACTGACAGACTGACAGACTGACAGACTGACAGACTGACAGACTGACAGACTGACAGACTGACAGACTGACAGACTGACAGACTGACAGACTGACAGACTGACAGACTGACAGACTGACAGACTGACAGACTGACAGACTGACAGACTGACAGACTGACAGACTGACAGACTGACAGACTGACAGACTGACAGACTGACAGACTGACAGACTGACAGACTGACAGACTGACAGACTGACAGACTGACAGACTGACAGACTGACAGACTGACAGACTGACAGACTGACAGACTGACAGACTGACAGACTGACAGACTGACAGACTGACAGACTGACAGACTGACAGACTGACAGACTGACAGACTGACAGACTGACAGACTGACAGACTGACAGACTGACAGACTGACAGACTGACAGACTGACAGACTGACAGACTGACAGACTGACAGACTGACAGACTGACAGACTGACAGACTGACAGACTGACAGACTGACAGACTGACAGACTGACAGACTGACAGACTGACAGACTGACAGACTGACAGACTGACAGACTGACAGACTGACAGACTGACAGACTGACAGACTGACAGACTGACAGACTGACAGACTGACAGACTGACAGACTGACAGACTGACAGACTGACAGACTGACAGACTGACAGACTGACAGACTGACAGACTGACAGACTGACAGACTGACAGACTGACAGACTGACAGACTGACAGACTGACAGACTGACAGACTGACAGACTGACAGACTGACAGACTGACAGACTGACAGACTGACAGACTGACAGACTGACAGACTGACAGACTGACAGACTGACAGACTGACAGACTGACAGACTGACAGACTGACAGACTGACAGACTGACAGACTGACAGACTGACAGACTGACAGACTGACAGACTGACAGACTGACAGACTGACAGACTGACAGACTGACAGACTGACAGACTGACAGACTGACAGACTGACAGACTGACAGACTGACAGACTGACAGACTGACAGACTGACAGACTGACAGACTGACAGACTGACAGACTGACAGACTGACAGACTGACAGACTGACAGACTGACAGACTGACAGACTGACAGACTGACAGACTGACAGACTGACAGACTGACAGACTGACAGACTGACAGACTGACAGACTGACAGACTGACAGACTGACAGACTGACAGACTGACAGACTGACAGACTGACAGACTGACAGACTGACAGACTGACAGACTGACAGACTGACAGACTGACAGACTGACAGACTGACAGACTGACAGACTGACAGACTGACAGACTGACAGACTGACAGACTGACAGACTGACAGACTGACAGACTGACAGACTGACAGACTGACAGACTGACAGACTGACAGACTGACAGACTGACAGACTGACAGACTGACAGACTGACAGACTGACAGACTGACAGACTGACAGACTGACAGACTGACAGACTGACAGACTGACAGACTGACAGACTGACAGACTGACAGACTGACAGACTGACAGACTGACAGACTGACAGACTGACAGACTGACAGACTGACAGACTGACAGACTGACAGACTGACAGACTGACAGACTGACAGACTGACAGACTGACAGACTGACAGACTGACAGACTGACAGACTGACAGACTGACAGACTGACAGACTGACAGACTGACAGACTGACAGACTGACAGACTGACAGACTGACAGACTGACAGACTGACAGACTGACAGACTGACAGACTGACAGACTGACAGACTGACAGACTGACAGACTGACAGACTGACAGACTGACAGACTGACAGACTGACAGACTGACAGACTGACAGACTGACAGACTGACAGACTGACAGACTGACAGACTGACAGACTGACAGACTGACAGACTGACAGACTGACAGACTGACAGACTGACAGACTGACAGACTGACAGACTGACAGACTGACAGACTGACAGACTGACAGACTGACAGACTGACAGACTGACAGACTGACAGACTGACAGACTGACAGACTGACAGACTGACAGACTGACAGACTGACAGACTGACAGACTGACAGACTGACAGACTGACAGACTGACAGACTGACAGACTGACAGACTGACAGACTGACAGACTGACAGACTGACAGACTGACAGACTGACAGACTGACAGACTGACAGACTGACAGACTGACAGACTGACAGACTGACAGACTGACAGACTGACAGACTGACAGACTGACAGACTGACAGACTGACAGACTGACAGACTGACAGACTGACAGACTGACAGACTGACAGACTGACAGACTGACAGACTGACAGACTGACAGACTGACAGACTGACAGACTGACAGACTGACAGACTGACAGACTGACAGACTGACAGACTGACAGACTGACAGACTGACAGACTGACAGACTGACAGACTGACAGACTGACAGACTGACAGACTGACAGACTGACAGACTGACAGACTGACAGACTGACAGACTGACAGACTGACAGACTGACAGACTGACAGACTGACAGACTGACAGACTGACAGACTGACAGACTGACAGACTGACAGACTGACAGACTGACAGACTGACAGACTGACAGACTGACAGACTGACAGACTGACAGACTGACAGACTGACAGACTGACAGACTGACAGACTGACAGACTGACAGACTGACAGACTGACAGACTGACAGACTGACAGACTGACAGACTGACAGACTGACAGACTGACAGACTGACAGACTGACAGACTGACAGACTGACAGACTGACAGACTGACAGACTGACAGACTGACAGACTGACAGACTGACAGACTGACAGACTGACAGACTGACAGACTGACAGACTGACAGACTGACAGACTGACAGACTGACAGACTGACAGACTGACAGACTGACAGACTGACAGACTGACAGACTGACAGACTGACAGACTGACAGACTGACAGACTGACAGACTGACAGACTGACAGACTGACAGACTGACAGACTGACAGACTGACAGACTGACAGACTGACAGACTGACAGACTGACAGACTGACAGACTGACAGACTGACAGACTGACAGACTGACAGACTGACAGACTGACAGACTGACAGACTGACAGACTGACAGACTGACAGACTGACAGACTGACAGACTGACAGACTGACAGACTGACAGACTGACAGACTGACAGACTGACAGACTGACAGACTGACAGACTGACAGACTGACAGACTGACAGACTGACAGACTGACAGACTGACAGACTGACAGACTGACAGACTGACAGACTGACAGACTGACAGACTGACAGACTGACAGACTGACAGACTGACAGACTGACAGACTGACAGACTGACAGACTGACAGACTGACAGACTGACAGACTGACAGACTGACAGACTGACAGACTGACAGACTGACAGACTGACAGACTGACAGACTGACAGACTGACAGACTGACAGACTGACAGACTGACAGACTGACAGACTGACAGACTGACAGACTGACAGACTGACAGACTGACAGACTGACAGACTGACAGACTGACAGACTGACAGACTGACAGACTGACAGACTGACAGACTGACAGACTGACAGACTGACAGACTGACAGACTGACAGACTGACAGACTGACAGACTGACAGACTGACAGACTGACAGACTGACAGACTGACAGACTGACAGACTGACAGACTGACAGACTGACAGACTGACAGACTGACAGACTGACAGACTGACAGACTGACAGACTGACAGACTGACAGACTGACAGACTGACAGACTGACAGACTGACAGACTGACAGACTGACAGACTGACAGACTGACAGACTGACAGACTGACAGACTGACAGACTGACAGACTGACAGACTGACAGACTGACAGACTGACAGACTGACAGACTGACAGACTGACAGACTGACAGACTGACAGACTGACAGACTGACAGACTGACAGACTGACAGACTGACAGACTGACAGACTGACAGACTGACAGACTGACAGACTGACAGACTGACAGACTGACAGACTGACAGACTGACAGACTGACAGACTGACAGACTGACAGACTGACAGACTGACAGACTGACAGACTGACAGACTGACAGACTGACAGACTGACAGACTGACAGACTGACAGACTGACAGACTGACAGACTGACAGACTGACAGACTGACAGACTGACAGACTGACAGACTGACAGACTGACAGACTGACAGACTGACAGACTGACAGACTGACAGACTGACAGACTGACAGACTGACAGACTGACAGACTGACAGACTGACAGACTGACAGACTGACAGACTGACAGACTGACAGACTGACAGACTGACAGACTGACAGACTGACAGACTGACAGACTGACAGACTGACAGACTGACAGACTGACAGACTGACAGACTGACAGACTGACAGACTGACAGACTGACAGACTGACAGACTGACAGACTGACAGACTGACAGACTGACAGACTGACAGACTGACAGACTGACAGACTGACAGACTGACAGACTGACAGACTGACAGACTGACAGACTGACAGACTGACAGACTGACAGACTGACAGACTGACAGACTGACAGACTGACAGACTGACAGACTGACAGACTGACAGACTGACAGACTGACAGACTGACAGACTGACAGACTGACAGACTGACAGACTGACAGACTGACAGACTGACAGACTGACAGACTGACAGACTGACAGACTGACAGACTGACAGACTGACAGACTGACAGACTGACAGACTGACAGACTGACAGACTGACAGACTGACAGACTGACAGACTGACAGACTGACAGACTGACAGACTGACAGACTGACAGACTGACAGACTGACAGACTGACAGACTGACAGACTGACAGACTGACAGACTGACAGACTGACAGACTGACAGACTGACAGACTGACAGACTGACAGACTGACAGACTGACAGACTGACAGACTGACAGACTGACAGACTGACAGACTGACAGACTGACAGACTGACAGACTGACAGACTGACAGACTGACAGACTGACAGACTGACAGACTGACAGACTGACAGACTGACAGACTGACAGACTGACAGACTGACAGACTGACAGACTGACAGACTGACAGACTGACAGACTGACAGACTGACAGACTGACAGACTGACAGACTGACAGACTGACAGACTGACAGACTGACAGACTGACAGACTGACAGACTGACAGACTGACAGACTGACAGACTGACAGACTGACAGACTGACAGACTGACAGACTGACAGACTGACAGACTGACAGACTGACAGACTGACAGACTGACAGACTGACAGACTGACAGACTGACAGACTGACAGACTGACAGACTGACAGACTGACAGACTGACAGACTGACAGACTGACAGACTGACAGACTGACAGACTGACAGACTGACAGACTGACAGACTGACAGACTGACAGACTGACAGACTGACAGACTGACAGACTGACAGACTGACAGACTGACAGACTGACAGACTGACAGACTGACAGACTGACAGACTGACAGACTGACAGACTGACAGACTGACAGACTGACAGACTGACAGACTGACAGACTGACAGACTGACAGACTGACAGACTGACAGACTGACAGACTGACAGACTGACAGACTGACAGACTGACAGACTGACAGACTGACAGACTGACAGACTGACAGACTGACAGACTGACAGACTGACAGACTGACAGACTGACAGACTGACAGACTGACAGACTGACAGACTGACAGACTGACAGACTGACAGACTGACAGACTGACAGACTGACAGACTGACAGACTGACAGACTGACAGACTGACAGACTGACAGACTGACAGACTGACAGACTGACAGACTGACAGACTGACAGACTGACAGACTGACAGACTGACAGACTGACAGACTGACAGACTGACAGACTGACAGACTGACAGACTGACAGACTGACAGACTGACAGACTGACAGACTGACAGACTGACAGACTGACAGACTGACAGACTGACAGACTGACAGACTGACAGACTGACAGACTGACAGACTGACAGACTGACAGACTGACAGACTGACAGACTGACAGACTGACAGACTGACAGACTGACAGACTGACAGACTGACAGACTGACAGACTGACAGACTGACAGACTGACAGACTGACAGACTGACAGACTGACAGACTGACAGACTGACAGACTGACAGACTGACAGACTGACAGACTGACAGACTGACAGACTGACAGACTGACAGACTGACAGACTGACAGACTGACAGACTGACAGACTGACAGACTGACAGACTGACAGACTGACAGACTGACAGACTGACAGACTGACAGACTGACAGACTGACAGACTGACAGACTGACAGACTGACAGACTGACAGACTGACAGACTGACAGACTGACAGACTGACAGACTGACAGACTGACAGACTGACAGACTGACAGACTGACAGACTGACAGACTGACAGACTGACAGACTGACAGACTGACAGACTGACAGACTGACAGACTGACAGACTGACAGACTGACAGACTGACAGACTGACAGACTGACAGACTGACAGACTGACAGACTGACAGACTGACAGACTGACAGACTGACAGACTGACAGACTGACAGACTGACAGACTGACAGACTGACAGACTGACAGACTGACAGACTGACAGACTGACAGACTGACAGACTGACAGACTGACAGACTGACAGACTGACAGACTGACAGACTGACAGACTGACAGACTGACAGACTGACAGACTGACAGACTGACAGACTGACAGACTGACAGACTGACAGACTGACAGACTGACAGACTGACAGACTGACAGACTGACAGACTGACAGACTGACAGACTGACAGACTGACAGACTGACAGACTGACAGACTGACAGACTGACAGACTGACAGACTGACAGACTGACAGACTGACAGACTGACAGACTGACAGACTGACAGACTGACAGACTGACAGACTGACAGACTGACAGACTGACAGACTGACAGACTGACAGACTGACAGACTGACAGACTGACAGACTGACAGACTGACAGACTGACAGACTGACAGACTGACAGACTGACAGACTGACAGACTGACAGACTGACAGACTGACAGACTGACAGACTGACAGACTGACAGACTGACAGACTGACAGACTGACAGACTGACAGACTGACAGACTGACAGACTGACAGACTGACAGACTGACAGACTGACAGACTGACAGACTGACAGACTGACAGACTGACAGACTGACAGACTGACAGACTGACAGACTGACAGACTGACAGACTGACAGACTGACAGACTGACAGACTGACAGACTGACAGACTGACAGACTGACAGACTGACAGACTGACAGACTGACAGACTGACAGACTGACAGACTGACAGACTGACAGACTGACAGACTGACAGACTGACAGACTGACAGACTGACAGACTGACAGACTGACAGACTGACAGACTGTCAGACTGACAGACTGACAGACTGTGACAGACTGACAGACTGACAGACTGACAGACTGACAGACTGACAGACTGACAGACTGACAGACTGACAGACTGACAGACTGACAGACTGACAGACTGACAGACTGACAGACTGACAGACTGACAGACTGACAGACTGACAGACTGACAGACTGACAGACTGACAGACTGACAGACTGACAGACTGACAGACTGACAGACTGACAGACTGACAGACTGACAGACTGACAGACTGACAGACTGACAGACTGACAGACTGACAGACTGACAGACTGACAGACTGACAGACTGACAGACTGACAGACTGACAGACTGACAGACTGACAGACTGACAGACTGACAGACTGACAGACTGACAGACGACTGACAGACTGACAGACTGACAGACTGACAGACTGACAGACTGACAGACTGACAGACTGACAGACTGACAGACTGACAGACTGACAGACTGACAGACTGACAGACTGACAGACTGACAGACTGACAGACTGACAGACTGACAGACTGACAGACTGACAGACTGACAGACTGACAGACTGACAGACTGACAGACTGACAGACTGACAGACTGACAGACTGACAGACTGACAGACTGACAGACTGACAGACTGACAGACTGACAGACTGACAGACTGACAGACTGACAGACTGACAGACTGACAGACTGACAGACTGACAGACTGACAGACTGACAGACTGACAGACTGACAGACTGACAGACTGACAGACTGACAGACTGACAGACTGACAGACTGACAGACTGACAGACTGACAGACTGACAGACTGACAGACTGACAGACTGACAGACTGACAGACTGACAGACTGACAGACTGACAGACTGACAGACTGACAGACTGACAGACTGACAGACTGACAGACTGACAGACTGACAGACTGACAGACTGACAGACTGACAGACTGACAGACTGACAGACTGACAGACTGACAGACTGACAGACTGACAGACTGACAGACTGACAGACTGACAGACTGACAGACTGACAGACTGACAGACTGACAGACTGACAGACTGACTGACAGACTGACAGACTGACAGACTGACAGACTGACAGACTGACAGACTGACAGACTGACAGACTGACAGACTGACAGACTGACAGACTGACAGACTGACAGACTGACAGACTGACAGACTGACAGACTGACAGACTGACAGACTGACAGACGACTGACAGACTGACAGACTGACAGACTGACAGACTGACAGACTGACAGACTGACAGACTGACAGACTGACAGACTGACAGACTGACAGACTGACAGACTGACAGACTGACAGACTGACAGACTGACAGACTGACAGACTGACAGACTGACAGACTGACAGACTGACAGACTGACAGACTGACAGACTGGACAGACTGACAGACTGACAGACTGACAGACTGACAGACTGACAGACTGACAGACTGACAGACTGACAGACTGACAGACTGACAGACTGACAGACTGACAGACTGACAGACTGACAGACTGACAGACTGACAGACTGACAGACTGACAGACTGACAGACTGACAGACTGACAGACTGACAGACTGACAGACTGACAGACTGACAGACTGACAGACTGACAGACTGACAGACTGACAGACTGACAGACTGACAGACTGACAGACTGACAGACTGACAGACTGACAGACTGACAGACTGACAGACTGACAGACTGACAGACTGACAGACTGACAGACTGACAGACTGACAGACTGACAGACTGACAGACTGACAGACTGACAGACTGACAGACTGACAGACTGACAGACTGACAGACTGACAGACTGACAGACTGACAGACTGACAGACTGACAGACTGACAGACTGACAGACTGACAGACTGACAGACTGACAGACTGACAGACTGACAGACTGACAGACTGACAGACTGACAGACTGACAGACTGACAGACTGACAGACTGACAGACTGACAGACTGACAGACTGACAGACTGACAGACTGACTGTGTAACGAACACACTCTATGAGCGTTGTCCACCCTAACACCTCTGTCTACGCTTTGACCGGCCTACTCAGGGAGATGGGTGTGGGTTTGTGTTAAGATGAAACAAGAGTGTCACAGAACTAAAAATAGTAGACAGAGAGACGGTAACGATAAGAATTTTTAACCCATCGGCTAAGATTCGGACGAGAGACTGTACCTATCGAAGACGGAGGCCCAGATGTTATTGGCCACCTTCTATACCCACCCTACCTGTGAAGTCTCATTAGACTCTACCCTTAAAACAACCGCTGCGCTACATCCTCTAAGGTGCCCTCAAAAGATCACAAATTAATTCATCTTAAATTTCATTTAATACGGCAAATACGATAATATGGTTCATGGTTCTTAATACTACAAATCCTAACACTAAAGCCTTAGAACTAAGCGTTCTTTACGCCAAAAGACTCTCTATATGATCGAGTGTCAGTACAAGATTATCAAATAGGAAAAGAAATGGATATTTTGTTTACGTTAAATTATTACGAAACTGATTACATATTTTATCGATATGCGGCAAGCTTATTCAAAAATTACAGGAAATCACTTAGGCGGATTACGTTAAATTAGATAAGTGCAAACGATTCTTATTTAATATTTATATCAATACGCGAATGTGGAAAAATTACATGTATATATTGGTACCAAAAGTGTGCGGGCTCAGACAAGAATGAATATATATGTAGGAATGTAAATGATTTACGGCTATGCCGTACTTACGAACTCTCCAACGAAGTCAGCAGGCCTGATGACGATCGATGTGCGCTGTAGGATAATTTAATTTAAGTGTATATATGTCATACTATGTCGTAAGCACACACGCAAGTATAAAAGCTAAATAGGAATCGTAAATTAAATTAGAAACTCGTCATACAAATATTTAAAATAAGAAAATTAAACTACAATCGCTTTAGCGATACAAAAACGAGTTGGCAGTCCCGGCCAAAATTAACTGGAAGCCAGAATTGGAACTGAAATTCCAATTGGGAAGCGGCGTCCGCCTCCGCTGTCTTGCCCGAATTACGCCGAATCGGCGCCGGTGCGTTTTTCGCCCGAACTGCAACTTGATCTGACTTGTAGATCGTGGTGCGGGCTTGGCAAGGTCAAAACCTCACGCGGGTTGACTGCGGCGATTTTTGAAGCCGCTTATGGTATGCCGATGATGAAATTAATCCAGGTGTGGCAAAGAAGACAGATTCCTTTCACGCGGTGTGCGGTATAAGAATCCCAAATGGCGATTATGGCCTGGCGCTGAAGAAATGTATGGTTCCGCTGATGAATCGCTGCACGCGGCACCTGCTCCTTGCTGTGCGCAGAGGGAGGACTGTAAAACTTCTGTCAATTCCGAGAATTTGCACGTGGGTCTGGTCACTGCTGTTTTCCGGGAATTACAATTAGATTTTTCCAATATATCGTCGAATAATCTTACCACCAATATTGGGAGTGATAACAGGTCGTACTGCTCAACCAAAATTCCTAGAATTTCACACGCGGATGTGTGGATGCGAACGGGTTTGAAAATTATAGCACTTTTTGCAGAGAACGAACCGATCTCGGGAGAAGCTTGCGACAAAGAGGAGGAAATCATGGCGTCTAGAGTGGATGTAGGATGCACAAAATCCCAAAATCCATAAAAATGGTATTTTTGGTATTCTAGCGAGGATCGGATCCTTGCTACTGAAGGGTTGCATCTGGGCTATTTATGTTAATTACCATGGGTAATGTCTTAACTAGTAATGCCAACTTAGCCGAAAATACTGACTCCCACAACCACAGTTTTGATTTTTAGTCCCTGACTAACAATTAAAACTGAAAAAGGAGTCAGGAGAAGTCAACGCTTTAAAACTTAGTGCCGCGATAAAATTTTTCGTGGCGGTGACACACCTTACGCAAAGCTTCCAAAGAAGGGGTGTCAACATGCAGTAACTCAAGTTTCAAGTCTGCCTTAAGATTGTGGCGCACTTCGCTGGCTAACTCACTATCATGCATGGTTCTCGGAGGGAATTAGCTATGATAAGCATTGCGTCAAGAAAGTCATCAAACTTTCGTTTGAACCCTCCTTACGACGACGCATTGCACTTTTATTTCACGGTCTGATCTCTGATCTGAGTATGTCTCCTTTAAGCGTCTGCATAATACATGCCAGTTCATGTCATCTACCGACCTATGAACACGCCAGTAAAAAGATAGAGCAGGACCTGCAAATAGCAAATTTGCAAACTGCGACAACAAATCGAATTTTCCGTTTAGGCTTTGTGTAGTGAGACAGTTTACACGATATATAAAATCCTCAATTGCGATGTCGTCAGCTGACCCACTGAATTTGATTCGCCAGTTGGAAATCACATTTGAAATTCTGTCAGGACGATCCAAAGAAAGATCGCTGCGATCGCTTCGCACATCCGGAGAGTTCCTAACTCGCTGACTGTTTTGACCCTGATTGTTCTGGAAATCGACTTGTCCTGAATTGTTATGGAATTCGTGATGCGTATTGTTATCCACAAACGTAGACCTATTTAGTTGGCTAAACATCTGAGTCATTTTTTCTGTGATTGTATCTGTCATGGTTACTTGAAATGTTCTCTGGTTCTCTAACATGCTTTTTTGAAATGCTCGCATTTGATTCGCAAGACTTTGCTGATCTGGGTCTTCGGTTACATCTGAGTCAATAGTTTGCCTATTGTCTTGCTGGGGATTCAAGTTGCCATTCTGAGGGACGATAATAATGTTCTGATTATCGGCGTTACGAGACCTAGATCTGGTCATCATTCGATTTTGCATACCGGAATTCGGATTAGATACCGTCTGGGACTGAGAACATGGTTGAGAGCATGTTGGACAAGTGTTGCTATCCTGCAGCCAGTTTTGTAGACAAGCCTTATGAAAGCAATGTTTACAAGCAGTTTCAATTAAATCCAATTCGAAAACTACTGCGTTGCAGAGGGTGCACATCACTGAGACATCATCACCTAGAGAAACTAAGTTCTCGTTGCTGTGCCTAACCGACATTTTTAAAACCTAACTAAACAACCAACTAATCTCAAAAACTTAAAAAGAGAAATGGAAGATATACGATATGCGATAGAAATATACGATATGCGATAGATATGTACGATATCCGATAGAAGTATACGATAATCATTCAACAATGACAAGACGAGAAAGATCCTTGAGAAATACGGAATGCGGTAGTATCATAAAAATATGAGGGGCTTATCCTGAGGAGTAATGTAGCAGCAGGTTGATTTTCGTTCGATAGGTACTAATTATTAACTGAAAATGTTTGCGGAATTAATTATATAAAAATAGTATTTTGAGGTCTAACCAATCAAAAGAGGGACTAGCCGAATTTTTCCAGCTAGAACAAATCTCGATTTTAATTGGATAGAAGATGTGGTTTGAAAACTGAAAACTTGGTAAAGAACCGACCTTAAATCAGAACTAAAATTCCGAAGTATCAAATAATCAAAATGGAATGTTTTTAACTATAATGTCCGAGTATGACCGAACTGATAGAAAAACATGTAACAAAAGTATAACATTTCTGCTGGTATGGCTCCGATCTATCCAGAGTACCATCAAATCCAAGTCAAAAATGAAATACTAACTGAAACTACAATTTTACAAAAATGGATGGATTGAAATATTTTCGGGAAGCTCGGCTGTCAAACGACAGATGCCTGATCAGGCATCGGGCTTGCTCCATTGTTGGGCGCCATTTAATTCTGTAACGAACACACTCTATGAGCGTTGTCCACCCTAACACCTCTGTCTACGCTTTGACCGGCCTACTCAGGGAGATGGGTGTGGGTTTGTGTTAAGATGAAACAAGAGTGTCACAGAACTAACAATAGTAGACAGAGAGACGGTAACGATAAGAATTTTTAACCCATCGGCTAAGATTCGGACGAGAGACTGTACCTATCGAAGACGGAGGCCCAGATGTTATTGGCCACCTTCTATACCCACCCTACCTGTGAAGTCTCATTAGACTCTACCCTTAAAACAACCGCTGCGCTACATCCTCTAAGGTGCCCTCAAAAGATCACAAATTAATTCATCTTAAATTTCATTTAATACGGCAAATACGATAATATGGTTCATGGTTCTTAATACTACAAATCCTAACACTAAAGCCTTAGAACTAAGCGTTCTTTACGCCAAAAGACTCTCTATATGATCGAGTGTCAGTACAAGATTATCAAATAGGAAAAGAAATGGATATTTTGTTTACGTTAAATTATTACGAAACTGATTACATATTTTATCGATATGCGGCAAGCTTATTCAAAAATTACAGGAAATCACTTAGGCGGATTACGTTAAATTAGATAAGTGCAAACGATTCTTATTTAATATTTATATCAATACGCGAATGTGGAAAAATTACATGTATATATTGGTACCAAAAGTGTGCGGGCTCAGACAAGAATGAATATATATGTAGGAATGTAAATGATTTACGGCTATGCCGTACTTACGAACTCTCCAACGAAGTCAGCAGGCCTGATGACGATCGATGTGCGCTGTAGGATAATTTAATTTAAGTGTATATATGTCATACTATGTCGTAAGCACACACGCAAGTATAAAAGCTAAATAGGAATCGTAAATTAAATTAGAAACTCGTCATACAAATATTTAAAATAAGAAAATTAAACTACAATCGCTTTAGCGATACAAAAACGAGTTGGCAGTCCCGGCCAAAATTAACTGGAAGCCAGAATTGGAACTGAAATTCCAATTGGGAAGCGGCGTCCGCCTCCGCTGTCTTGCCCGAATTACGCCGAATCGGCGCCGGTGCGTTTTTCGCCCGAACTGCAACTTGATCTGACTTGTAGATCGTGGTGCGGGCTTGGCAAGGTCAAAACCTCACGCGGGTTGACTGCGGCGATTTTTGAAGCCGCTTATGGTATGCCGATGATGAAATTAATCCAGGTGTGGCAAAGAAGACAGATTCCTTTCACGCGGTGTGCGGTATAAGAATCCCAAATGGCGATTATGGCCTGGCGCTGAAGAAATGTATGGTTCCGCTGATGAATCGCTGCACGCGGCACCTGCTCCTTGCTGTGCGCAGAGGGAGGACTGTAAAACTTCTGTCAATTCCGAGAATTTGCACGTGGGTCTGGTCACTGCTGTTTTCCGGGAATTACAATTAGATTTTTCCAATATATCGTCGAATAATCTTACCACCAATATTGGGAGTGATAACAGGTCGTACTGCTCAACCAAAATTCCTAGAATTTCACACGCGGATGTGTGGATGCGAACGGGTTTGAAAATTATAGCACTTTTTGCAGAGAACGAACCGATCTCGGGAGAAGCTTGCGACAAAGAGGAGGAAATCATGGCGTCTAGAGTGGATGTAGGATGCACAAAATCCCCAAAATCCATAAAAATGGTATTTTTGGTATTCTAGCGAGGATCGGATCCTTGCTACTGAAGGGTTGCATCTGGGCTATTTATGTTAATTACCATGGGTAATGTCTTAACTAGTAATGCCAACTTAGCCGAAAATACTGACTCCCACAACTGACAGACTGACAGACTGACAGACTGACAGACTGACAGACTGACAGACTGACAGACTGACAGACTGACAGACTGACAGACTGACAGACTGACAGACTGACAGACTGACAGACTGACAGACTGACAGACTGACAGACTGACAGACTGACAGACTGACAGACTGACAGACTGACAGACTGACAGACTGACAGACTGACAGACTGACAGACTGACAGACTGACAGACTGACAGACTGACAGACTGACAGACTGACAGACTGACAGACTGACAGACTGACAGACTGACAGACTGACAGACTGACAGACTGACAGACTGACAGACTGACAGACTGACAGACTGACAGACTGACAGACTGACAGACTGACAGACTGACAGACTGACAGACTGACAGACTGACAGACTGACAGACTGACAGACTGACAGACTGACAGACTGACAGACTGACAGACTGACAGACTGACAGACTGACAGACTGACAGACTGACAGACTGACAGACTGACAGACTGACAGACTGACAGACTGACAGACTGACAGACTGACAGACTGACAGACTGACAGACTGACAGACTGACAGACTGACAGACTGACAGACTGACAGACTGACAGACTGACAGACTGACAGACTGACAGACTGACAGACTGACAGACTGACAGACTGACAGACTGACAGACTGACAGACTGACAGACTGACAGACTGACAGACTGACAGACTGACAGACTGACAGACTGACAGACTGACAGACTGACAGACTGACAGACTGACAGACTGACAGACTGACAGACTGACAGACTGACAGACTGACAGACTGACAGACTGACAGACTGACAGACTGACAGACTGACAGACTGACAGACTGACAGACTGACAGCCTGACAGACTGACAGACTGACAGACTGACAGACTGACAGACTGACAGACTGACAGACTGACAGACTGACAGACTGACAGACTGACAGACTGACAGACTGACAGACTGACAGACTGACAGACTGACAGACTGACAGACTGACAGACTGACAGACTGACAGACTGACAGACTGACAGACTGACAGACTGACAGACTGACAGACTGACAGACTGACAGACTGACAGACTGACAGACTGACAGACTGACAGACTGACAGACTGACAGACTGACAGACTGACAGACTGACAGACTGACAGACTGACAGACTGACAGACTGACAGACTGACAGACTGACAGACTGACAGACTGACAGACTGACAGACTGACAGACTGACAGACTGACAGACTGACAGACTGACAGACTGACAGACTGACAGACTGACAGACTGACAGACTGACAGACTGACAGACTGACAGACTGACAGACTGACAGACTGACAGACTGACAGACTGACAGACTGACAGACTGACAGACTGACAGACTGACAGACTGACAGACTGACAGACTGACAGACTGACAGACTGACAGACTGACAGACTGACAGACTGACAGACTGACAGACTGACAGACTGACAGACTGACAGACTGACAGACTGACAGACTGACAGACTGACAGACTGACAGACTGACAGACTGACAGACTGACAGACTGACAGACTGACAGACTGACAGACTGACAGACTGACAGACTGACAGACTGACAGACTGACAGACTGACAGACTGACAGACTGACAGACTGACAGACTGACAGACTGACAGACTGACAGACTGACAGACTGACAGACTGACAGACTGACAGACTGACAGACTGACAGACTGACAGACTGACAGACTGACAGACTGACAGACTGACAGACTGACAGACTGACAGACTGACAGACTGACAGACTGACAGACTGACAGACTGACAGACTGACAGACTGACAGACTGACAGACTGACAGACTGACAGACTGACAGACTGACAGACTGACAGACTGACAGACTGACAGACTGACAGACTGACAGACTGACAGACTGACAGACTGACAGACTGACAGACTGACAGACTGACAGACTGACAGACTGACAGACTGACAGACTGACAGACTGACAGACTGACAGACTGACAGACTGACAGACTGACAGACTGACAGACTGACAGACTGACAGACTGACAGACTGACAGACTGACAGACTGACAGACTGACAGACTGACAGACTGACAGACTGACAGACTGACAGACTGACAGACTGACAGACTGACAGACTGACAGACTGACAGACTGACAGACTGACAGACTGACAGACTGACAGACTGACAGACTGACAGACTGACAGACTGACAGACTGACAGACTGACAGACTGACAGACTGACAGACTGACAGACTGACAGACTGACAGACTGACAGACTGACAGACTGACAGACTGACAGACTGACAGACTGACAGACTGACAGACTGACAGACTGACAGACTGACAGACTGACAGACTGACAGACTGACAGACTGACAGACTGACAGACTGACAGACTGACAGACTGACAGACTGACAGACTGACAGACTGACAGACTGACAGACTGACAGACTGACAGACTGACAGACTGACAGACTGACAGACTGACAGACTGACAGACTGACAGACTGACAGACTGACAGACTGACAGACTGACAGACTGACAGACTGACAGACTGACAGACTGACAGACTGACAGACTGACAGACTGACAGACTGACAGACTGACAGACTGACAGACTGACAGACTGACAGACTGACAGACTGACAGACTGACAGACTGACAGACTGACAGACTGACAGACTGACAGACTGACAGACTGACAGACTGACAGACTGACAGACTGACAGACTGACAGACTGACAGACTGACAGACTGACAGACTGACAGACTGACAGACTGACAGACTGACAGACTGACAGACTGACAGACTGACAGACTGACAGACTGACAGACTGACAGACTGACAGACTGACAGACTGACAGACTGACAGACTGACAGACTGACAGACTGACAGACTGACAGACTGACAGACTGACAGACTGACAGACTGACAGACTGACAGACTGACAGACTGACAGACTGACAGACTGACAGACTGACAGACTGACAGACTGACAGACTGACAGACTGACAGACTGACAGACTGACAGACTGACAGACTGACAGACTGACAGACTGACAGACTGACAGACTGACAGACTGACAGACTGACAGACTGACAGACTGACAGACTGACAGACTGACAGACTGACAGACTGACAGACTGACAGACTGACAGACTGACAGACTGACAGACTGACAGACTGACAGACTGACAGACTGACAGACTGACAGACTGACAGACTGACAGACTGACAGACTGACAGACTGACAGACTGACAGACTGACAGACTGACAGACTGACAGACTGACAGACTGACAGACTGACAGACTGACAGACTGACAGACTGACAGACTGACAGACTGACAGACTGACAGACTGACAGACTGACAGACTGACAGACTGACAGACTGACAGACTGACAGACTGACAGACTGACAGACTGACAGACTGACAGACTGACAGACTGACAGACTGACAGACTGACAGACTGACAGACTGACAGACTGACAGACTGACAGACTGACAGACTGACAGACTGACAGACTGACAGACTGACAGACTGACAGACTGACAGACTGACAGACTGACAGACTGACAGACTGACAGACTGACAGACTGACAGACTGACAGACTGACAGACTGACAGACTGACAGACTGACAGACTGACAGACTGACAGACTGACAGACTGACAGACTGACAGACTGACAGACTGACAGACTGACAGACTGACAGACTGACAGACTGACAGACTGACAGACTGACAGACTGACAGACTGACAGACTGACAGACTGACAGACTGACAGACTGACAGACTGACAGACTGACAGACTGACAGACTGACAGACTGACAGACTGACAGACTGACAGACTGACAGACTGACAGACTGACAGACTGACAGACTGACAGACTGACAGACTGACAGACTGACAGACTGACAGACTGACAGACTGACAGACTGACAGACTGACAGACTGACAGACTGACAGACTGACAGACTGACAGACTGACAGACTGACAGACTGACAGACTGACAGACTGACAGACTGACAGACTGACAGACTGACAGACTGACAGACTGACAGACTGACAGACTGACAGACTGACAGACTGACAGACTGACAGACTGACAGACTGACAGACAGACTGACTGACAGACTGACAGACTGACAGACTGACAGACTGACAGACTGACAGACTGACAGACTGACAGACTGACAGACTGACAGACTGACAGACTGACAGACTGACAGACTGACAGACTGACAGACTGACAGACTGACAGACTGACAGACTGACAGACTGACAGACTGACAGACTGACAGACTGACAGACTGACAGACTGACAGACTGACAGACTGACAGACTGACAGACTGACAGACTGACAGACTGACAGACTGACAGACTGACAGACTGACAGACTGACAGACTGACAGACTGACAGACTGACAGACTGACAGACTGACAGACTGACAGACTGACAGACTGACAGACTGACAGACTGACAGACTGACAGACTGACAGACTGACAGACTGACAGACTGACAGACTGACAGACTGACAGACTGACAGACTGACAGACTGACAGACTGACAGACTGACAGACTGACAGACTGACAGACTGACAGACTGACAGACTGACAGACTGACAGACTGACAGACTGACAGACTGACAGACTGACAGACTGACAGACTGACAGACTGACAGACTGACAGACTGACAGACTGACAGACTGACAGACTGACAGACTGACAGACTGACAGACTGACAGACTGACAGACTGACAGACTGACAGACTGACAGACTGACAGACTGACAGACTGACAGACTGACAGACTGACAGACTGACAGACTGACAGACTGACAGACTGACAGACTGACAGACTGACAGACTGACAGACTGACAGACTGACAGACTGACAGACTGACAGACTGACAGACTGACAGACTGACAGACTGACAGACTGACAGACTGACAGACTGACAGACTGACAGACTGACAGACTGACAGACTGACAGACTGACAGACTGACAGACTGACAGACTGACAGACTGACAGACTGACAGACTGACAGACTGACAGACTGACAGACTGACAGACTGACAGACTGACAGACTGACAGACTGACAGACTGACAGACTGACAGACTGACAGACTGACAGACTGACAGACTGACAGACTGACAGACTGACAGACTGACAGACTGACAGACTGACAGACTGACAGACTGACAGACTGACAGACTGACAGACTGACAGACTGACAGACTGACAGACTGACAGACTGACAGACTGACAGACTGACAGACTGACAGACTGACAGACTGACAGACTGACAGACTGACAGACTGACAGACTGACAGACTGACAGACTGACAGACTGACAGACTGACAGACTGACAGACTGACAGACTGACAGACTGACAGACTGACAGACTGACAGACTGACAGACTGACAGACTGACAGACTGACAGACTGACAGACTGACAGACTGACAGACTGACAGACTGACAGACTGACAGACTGACAGACTGACAGACTGACAGACTGACAGACTGACAGACTGACAGACTGACAGACTGACAGACTGACAGACTGACAGACTGACAGACTGACAGACTGACAGACTGACAGACTGACAGACTGACAGACTGACAGACTGACAGACTGACAGACTGACAGACTGACAGACTGACAGACTGACAGACTGACAGACTGACAGACTGACAGACTGACAGACTGACAGACTGACAGACTGACAGACTGACAGACTGACAGACTGACAGACTGACAGACTGACAGACTGACAGACTGACAGACTGACAGACTGACAGACTGACAGACTGACAGACTGACAGACTGACAGACTGACAGACTGACAGACTGACAGACTGACAGACTGACAGACTGACAGACTGACAGACTGACAGACTGACAGACTGACAGACTGACAGACTGACAGACTGACAGACTGACAGACTGACAGACTGACAGACTGACAGACTGACAGACTGACAGACTGACAGACTGACAGACTGACAGACTGACAGACTGACAGACTGACAGACTGACAGACTGACAGACTGACAGACTGACAGACTGACAGACTGACAGACTGACAGACTGACAGACTGACAGACTGACAGACTGACAGACTGACAGACTGACAGACTGACAGACTGACAGACTGACAGACTGACAGACTGACAGACTGACAGACTGACAGACTGACAGACTGACAGACTGACAGACTGACAGACTGACAGACTGACAGACTGACAGACTGACAGACTGACAGACTGACAGACTGACAGACTGACAGACTGACAGACTGACAGACTGACAGACTGACAGACTGACAGACTGACAGACTGACAGACTGACAGACTGACAGACTGACAGACTGACAGACTGACAGACTGACAGACTGACAGACTGACAGACTGACAGACTGACAGACTGACAGACTGACAGACTGACAGACTGACAGACTGACAGACTGACAGACTGACAGACTGACAGACTGACAGACTGACAGACTGACAGACTGACAGACTGACAGACTGACAGACTGACAGACTGACAGACTGACAGACTGACAGACTGACAGACTGACAGACTGACAGACTGACAGACTGACAGACTGACAGACTGACAGACTGACAGACTGACAGACTGACAGACTGACAGACTGACAGACTGACAGACTGACAGACTGACAGACTGACAGACTGACAGACTGACAGACTGACAGACTGACAGACTGACAGACTGACAGACTGACAGACTGACAGACTGACAGACTGACAGACTGACAGACTGACAGACTGACAGACTGACAGACTGACAGACTGACAGACTGACAGACTGACAGACTGACAGACTGACAGACTGACAGACTGACAGACTGACAGACTGACAGACTGACAGACTGACAGACTGACAGACTGACAGACTGACAGACTGACAGACTGACAGACTGACAGACTGACAGACTGACAGACTGACAGACTGACAGACTGACAGACTGACAGACTGACAGACTGACAGACTGACAGACTGACAGACTGACAGACTGACAGACTGACAGACTGACAGACTGACAGACTGACAGACTGACAGACTGACAGACTGACAGACTGACAGACTGACAGACTGACAGACTGACAGACTGACAGACTGACAGACTGACAGACTGACAGACTGACAGACTGACAGACTGACAGACTGACAGACTGACAGACTGACAGACTGACAGACTGACAGACTGACAGACTGACAGACTGACAGACTGACAGACTGACAGACTGACAGACTGACAGACTGACAGACTGACAGACTGACAGACTGACAGACTGACAGACTGACAGACTGACAGACTGACAGACTGACAGACTGACAGACTGACAGACTGACAGACTGACAGACTGACAGACTGACAGACTGACAGACTGACAGACTGACAGACTGACAGACTGACAGACTGACAGACTGACAGACTGACAGACTGACAGACTGACAGACTGACAGACTGACAGACTGACAGACTGACAGACTGACAGACTGACAGACTGACAGACTGACAGACTGACAGACTGACAGACTGACAGACTGACAGACTGACAGACTGACAGACTGACAGACTGACAGACTGACAGACTGACAGACTGACAGACTGACAGACTGACAGACTGACAGACTGACAGACTGACAGACTGACAGACTGACAGACTGACAGACTGACAGACTGACAGACTGACAGACTGACAGACTGACAGACTGACAGACTGACAGACTGACAGACTGACAGACTGACAGACTGACAGACTGACAGACTGACAGACTGACAGACTGACAGACTGACAGACTGACAGACTGACAGACTGACAGACTGACAGACTGACAGACTGACAGACTGACAGACTGACAGACTGACAGACTGACAGACTGACAGACTGACAGACTGACAGACTGACAGACTGACAGACTGACAGACTGACAGACTGACAGACTGACAGACTGACAGACTGACAGACTGACAGACTGACAGACTGACAGACTGACAGACTGACAGACTGACAGACTGACAGACTGACAGACTGACAGACTGACAGACTGACAGACTGACAGACTGACAGACTGACAGACTGACAGACTGACAGACTGACAGACTGACAGACTGACAGACTGACAGACTGACAGACTGACAGACTGACAGACTGACAGACTGACAGACTGACAGACTGACAGACTGACAGACTGACAGACTGACAGACTGACAGACTGACAGACTGACAGACTGACAGACTGACAGACTGACAGACTGACAGACTGACAGACTGACAGACTGACAGACTGACAGACTGACAGACTGACAGACTGACAGACTGACAGACTGACAGACTGACAGACTGACAGACTGACAGACTGACAGACTGACAGACTGACAGACTGACAGACTGACAGACTGACAGACTGACAGACTGACAGACTGACAG
The DNA here is from genome assembly GCF_043229965.1 of Drosophila suzukii. Taxonomy (NCBI): domain Eukaryota; kingdom Metazoa; phylum Arthropoda; class Insecta; order Diptera; family Drosophilidae; genus Drosophila; species Drosophila suzukii. The sequence continues at coordinate 3,555,295 of NW_027255927.1, read as the reverse complement.
ACTGACAGACTGACAGACTGACAGACTGACAGACTGACAGACTGACAGACTGACAGACTGACAGACTGACAGACTGACAGACTGACAGACTGACAGACTGACAGACTGACAGACTGACAGACTGACAGACTGACAGACTGACAGACTGACAGACTGACAGACTGACAGACTGACAGACTGACAGACTGACAGACTGACAGACTGACAGACTGACAGACTGACAGACTGACAGACTGACAGACTGACAGACTGACAGACTGACAGACTGACAGACTGACAGACTGACAGACTGACAGACTGACAGACTGACAGACTGACAGACTGACAGACTGACAGACTGACAGACTGACAGACTGACAGACTGACAGACTGACAGACTGACAGACTGACAGACTGACAGACTGACAGACTGACAGACTGACAGACTGACAGACTGACAGACTGACAGACTGACAGACTGACAGACTGACAGACTGACAGACTGACAGACTGACAGACTGACAGACTGACAGACTGACAGACTGACAGACTGACAGACTGACAGACTGACAGACTGACAGACTGACAGACTGACAGACTGACAGACTGACAGACTGACAGACTGACAGACTGACAGACTGACAGACTGACAGACTGACAGACTGACAGACTGACAGACTGACAGACTGACAGACTGACAGACTGACAGACTGACAGACTGACAGACTGACAGACTGACAGACTGACAGACTGACAGACTGACAGACTGACAGACTGACAGACTGACAGACTGACAGACTGACAGACTGACAGACTGACAGACTGACAGACTGACAGACTGACAGACTGACAGACTGACAGACTGACAGACTGACAGACTGACAGACTGACAGACTGACAGACTGACAGACTGACAGACTGACAGACTGACAGACTGACAGACTGACAGACTGACAGACTGACAGACTGACAGACTGACAGACTGACAGACTGACAGACTGACAGACTGACAGACTGACAGACTGACAGACTGACAGACTGACAGACTGACAGACTGACAGACTGACAGACTGACAGACTGACAGACTGACAGACTGACAGACTGACAGACTGACAGACTGACAGACTGACAGACTGACAGACTGACAGACTGACAGACTGACAGACTGACAGACTGACAGACTGACAGACTGACAGACTGACAGACTGACAGACTGACAGACTGACAGACTGACAGACTGACAGACTGACAGACTGACAGACTGACAGACTGACAGACTGACAGACTGACAGACTGACAGACTGACAGACTGACAGACTGACAGACTGACAGACTGACAGACTGACAGACTGACAGACTGACAGACTGACAGACTGACAGACTGACAGACTGACAGACTGACAGACTGACAGACTGACAGACTGACAGACTGACAGACTGACAGACTGACAGACTGACAGACTGACAGACTGACAGACTGACAGACTGACAGACTGACAGACTGACAGACTGACAGACTGACAGACTGACAGACTGACAGACTGACAGACTGACAGACTGACAGACTGACAGACTGACAGACTGACAGACTGACAGACTGACAGACTGACAGACTGACAGACTGACAGACTGACAGACTGACAGACTGACAGACTGACAGACTGACAGACTGACAGACTGACAGACTGACAGACTGACAGACTGACAGACTGACAGACTGACAGACTGACAGACTGACAGACTGACAGACTGACAGACTGACAGACTGACAGACTGACAGACTGACAGACTGACAGACTGACAGACTGACAGACTGACAGACTGACAGACTGACAGACTGACAGACTGACAGACTGACAGACTGACAGACTGACAGACTGACAGACTGACAGACTGACAGACTGACAGACTGACAGACTGACAGACTGACAGACTGACAGACTGACAGACTGACAGACTGACAGACTGACAGACTGACAGACTGACAGACTGACAGACTGACAGACTGACAGACTGACAGACTGACAGACTGACAGACTGACAGACTGACAGACTGACAGACTGACAGACTGACAGACTGACAGACTGACAGACTGACAGACTGACAGACTGACAGACTGACAGACTGACAGACTGACAGACTGACAGACTGACAGACTGACAGACTGACAGACTGACAGACTGACAGACTGACAGACTGACAGACTGACAGACTGACAGACTGACAGACTGACAGACTGACAGACTGACAGACTGACAGACTGACAGACTGACAGACTGACAGACTGACAGACTGACAGACTGACAGACTGACAGACTGACAGACTGACAGACTGACAGACTGACAGACTGACAGACTGACAGACTGACAGACTGACAGACTGACAGACTGACAGACTGACAGACTGACAGACTGACAGACTGACAGACTGACAGACTGACAGACTGACAGACTGACAGACTGACAGACTGACAGACTGACAGACTGACAGACTGACAGACTGACAGACTGACAGACTGACAGACTGACAGACTGACAGACTGACAGACTGACAGACTGACAGACTGACAGACTGACAGACTGACAGACTGACAGACTGACAGACTGACAGACTGACAGACTGACAGACTGACAGACTGACAGACTGACAGACTGACAGACTGACAGACTGACAGACTGACAGACTGACAGACTGACAGACTGACAGACTGACAGACTGACAGACTGACAGACTGACAGACTGACAGACTGACAGACTGACAGACTGACAGACTGACAGACTGACAGACTGACAGACTGACAGACTGACAGACTGACAGACTGACAGACTGACAGACTGACAGACTGACAGACTGACAGACTGACAGACTGACAGACTGACAGACTGACAGACTGACAGACTGACAGACTGACAGACTGACAGACTGACAGACTGACAGACTGACAGACTGACAGACTGACAGACTGACAGACTGACAGACTGACAGACTGACAGACTGACAGACTGACAGACTGACAGACTGACAGACTGACAGACTGACAGACTGACAGACTGACAGACTGACAGACTGACAGACTGACAGACTGACAGACTGACAGACTGACAGACTGACAGACTGACAGACTGACAGACTGACAGACTGACAGACTGACAGACTGACAGACTGACAGACTGACAGACTGACAGACTGACAGACTGACAGACTGACAGACTGACAGACTGACAGACTGACAGACTGACAGACTGACAGACTGACAGACTGACAGACTGACAGACTGACAGACTGACAGACTGACAGACTGACAGACTGACAGACTGACAGACTGACAGACTGACAGACTGACAGACTGACAGACTGACAGACTGACAGACTGACAGACTGACAGACTGACAGACTGACAGACTGACAGACTGACAGACTGACAGACTGACAGACTGACAGACTGACAGACTGACAGACTGACAGACTGACAGACTGACAGACTGACAGACTGACAGACTGACAGACTGACAGACTGACAGACTGACAGACTGACAGACTGACAGACTGACAGACTGACAGACTGACAGACTGACAGACTGACAGACTGACAGACTGACAGACTGACAGACTGACAGACTGACAGACTGACAGACTGACAGACTGACAGACTGACAGACTGACAGACTGACAGACTGACAGACTGACAGACTGACAGACTGACAGACTGACAGACTGACAGACTGACAGACTGACAGACTGACAGACTGACAGACTGACAGACTGACAGACTGACAGACTGACAGACTGACAGACTGACAGACTGACAGACTGACAGACTGACAGACTGACAGACTGACAGACTGACAGACTGACAGACTGACAGACTGACAGACTGACAGACTGACAGACTGACAGACTGACAGACTGACAGACTGACAGACTGACAGACTGACAGACTGACAGACTGACAGACTGACAGACTGACAGACTGACAGACTGACAGACTGACAGACTGACAGACTGACAGACTGACAGACTGACAGACTGACAGACTGACAGACTGACAGACTGACAGACTGACAGACTGACAGACTGACAGACTGACAGACTGACAGACTGACAGACTGACAGACTGACAGACTGACAGACTGACAGACTGACAGACTGACAGACTGACAGACTGACAGACTGACAGACTGACAGACTGACAGACTGACAGACTGACAGACTGACAGACTGACAGACTGACAGACTGACAGACTGACAGACTGACAGACTGACAGACTGACAGACTGACAGACTGACAGACTGACAGACTGACAGACTGACAGACTGACAGACTGACAGACTGACAGACTGACAGACTGACAGACTGACAGACTGACAGACTGACAGACTGACAGACTGACAGACTGACAGACTGACAGACTGACAGACTGACAGACTGACAGACTGACAGACTGACAGACTGACAGACTGACAGACTGACAGACTGACAGACTGACAGACTGACAGACTGACAGACTGACAGACTGACAGACTGACAGACTGACAGACTGACAGACTGACAGACTGACAGACTGACAGACTGACAGACTGACAGACTGACAGACTGACAGACTGACAGACTGACAGACTGACAGACTGACAGACTGACAGACTGACAGACTGACAGACTGACAGACTGACAGACTGACAGACTGACAGACTGACAGACTGACAGACTGACAGACTGACAGACTGACAGACTGACAGACTGACAGACTGACAGACTGACAGACTGACAGACTGACAGACTGACAGACTGACAGACTGACAGACTGACAGACTGACAGACTGACAGACTGACAGACTGACAGACTGACAGACTGACAGACTGACAGACTGACAGACTGACAGACTGACAGACTGACAGACTGACAGACTGACAGACTGACAGACTGACAGACTGACAGACTGACAGACTGACAGACTGACAGACTGACAGACTGACAGACTGACAGACTGACAGACTGACAGACTGACAGACTGACAGACTGACAGACTGACAGACTGACAGACTGACAGACTGACAGACTGACAGACTGACAGACTGACAGACTGACAGACTGACAGACTGACAGACTGACAGACTGACAGACTGACAGACTGACAGACTGACAGACTGACAGACTGACAGACTGACAGACTGACAGACTGACAGACTGACAGACTGACAGACTGACAGACTGACAGACTGACAGACTGACAGACTGACAGACTGACAGACTGACAGACTGACAGACTGACAGACTGACAGACTGACAGACTGACAGACTGACAGACTGACAGACTGACAGACTGACAGACTGACAGACTGACAGACTGACAGACTGACAGACTGACAGACTGACAGACTGACAGACTGACAGACTGACAGACTGACAGACTGACAGACTGACAGACTGACAGACTGACAGACTGACAGACTGACAGACTGACAGACTGACAGACTGACAGACTGACAGACTGACAGACTGACAGACTGACAGACTGACAGACTGACAGACTGACAGACTGACAGACTGACAGACTGACAGACTGACAGACTGACAGACTGACAGACTGACAGACTGACAGACTGACAGACTGACAGACTGACAGACTGACAGACTGACAGACTGACAGACTGACAGACTGACAGACTGACAGACTGACAGACTGACAGACTGACAGACTGACAGACTGACA
>NW_027255927.1:3527100-3537100 GCF_043229965.1 Drosophila suzukii | reverse complement strand
CTGACAGACTGACAGACTGACAGACTGACAGACTGACAGACTGACAGACTGACAGACTGACAGACTGACAGACTGACAGACTGACAGACTGACAGACTGACAGACTGACAGACTGACAGACTGACAGACTGACAGACTGACAGACTGACAGACTGACAGACTGACAGACTGACAGACTGACAGACTGACAGACTGACAGACTGACAGACTGACAGACTGACAGACTGACAGACTGACAGACTGACAGACTGACAGACTGACAGACTGACAGACTGACAGACTGACAGACTGACAGACTGACAGACTGACAGACTGACAGACTGACAGACTGACAGACTGACAGACTGACAGACTGACAGACTGACAGACTGACAGACTGACAGACTGACAGACTGACAGACTGACAGACTGACAGACTGACAGACTGACAGACTGACAGACTGACAGACTGACAGACTGACAGACTGACAGACTGACAGACTGACAGACTGACAGACTGACAGACTGACAGACTGACAGACTGACAGACTGACAGACTGACAGACTGACAGACTGACAGACTGACAGACTGACAGACTGACAGACTGACAGACTGACAGACTGACAGACTGACAGACTGACAGACTGACAGACTGACAGACTGACAGACTGACAGACTGACAGACTGACAGACTGACAGACTGACAGACTGACAGACTGACAGACTGACAGACTGACAGACTGACAGACTGACAGACTGACAGACTGACAGACTGACAGACTGACAGACTGACAGACTGACAGACTGACAGACTGACAGACTGACAGACTGACAGACTGACAGACTGACAGACTGACAGACTGACAGACTGACAGACTGACAGACTGACAGACTGACAGACTGACAGACTGACAGACTGACAGACTGACAGACTGACAGACTGACAGACTGACAGACTGACAGACTGACAGACTGACAGACTGACAGACTGACAGACTGACAGACTGACAGACTGACAGACTGACAGACTGACAGACTGACAGACTGACAGACTGACAGACTGACAGACTGACAGACTGACAGACTGACAGACTGACAGACTGACAGACTGACAGACTGACAGACTGACAGACTGACAGACTGACAGACTGACAGACTGACAGACTGACAGACTGACAGACTGACAGACTGACAGACTGACAGACTGACAGACTGACAGACTGACAGACTGACAGACTGACAGACTGACAGACTGACAGACTGACAGACTGACAGACTGACAGACTGACAGACTGACAGACTGACAGACTGACAGACTGACAGACTGACAGACTGACAGACTGACAGACTGACAGACTGACAGACTGACAGACTGACAGACTGACAGACTGACAGACTGACAGACTGACAGACTGACAGACTGACAGACTGACAGACTGACAGACTGACAGACTGACAGACTGACAGACTGACAGACTGACAGACTGACAGACTGACAGACTGACAGACTGACAGACTGACAGACTGACAGACTGACAGACTGACAGACTGACAGACTGACAGACTGACAGACTGACAGACTGACAGACTGACAGACTGACAGACTGACAGACTGACAGACTGACAGACTGACAGACTGACAGACTGACAGACTGACAGACTGACAGACTGACAGACTGACAGACTGACAGACTGACAGACTGACAGACTGACAGACTGACAGACTGACAGACTGACAGACTGACAGACTGACAGACTGACAGACTGACAGACTGACAGACTGACAGACTGACAGACTGACAGACTGACAGACTGACAGACTGACAGACTGACAGACTGACAGACTGACAGACTGACAGACTGACAGACTGACAGACTGACAGACTGACAGACTGACAGACTGACAGACTGACAGACTGACAGACTGACAGACTGACAGACTGACAGACTGACAGACTGACAGACTGACAGACTGACAGACTGACAGACTGACAGACTGACAGACTGACAGACTGACAGACTGACAGACTGACAGACTGACAGACTGACAGACTGACAGACTGACAGACTGACAGACTGACAGACTGACAGACTGACAGACTGACAGACTGACAGACTGACAGACTGACAGACTGACAGACTGACAGACTGACAGACTGACAGACTGACAGACTGACAGACTGACAGACTGACAGACTGACAGACTGACAGACTGACAGACTGACAGACTGACAGACTGACAGACTGACAGACTGACAGACTGACAGACTGACAGACTGACAGACTGACAGACTGACAGACTGACAGACTGACAGACTGACAGACTGACAGACTGACAGACTGACAGACTGACAGACTGACAGACTGACAGACTGACAGACTGACAGACTGACAGACTGACAGACTGACAGACTGACAGACTGACAGACTGACAGACTGACAGACTGACAGACTGACAGACTGACAGACTGACAGACTGACAGACTGACAGACTGACAGACTGACAGACTGACAGACTGACAGACTGACAGACTGACAGACTGACAGACTGACAGACTGACAGACTGACAGACTGACAGACTGACAGACTGACAGACTGACAGACTGACAGACTGACAGACTGACAGACTGACAGACTGACAGACTGACAGACTGACAGACTGACAGACTGACAGACTGACAGACTGACAGACTGACAGACTGACAGACTGACAGACTGACAGACTGACAGACTGACAGACTGACAGACTGACAGACTGACAGACTGACAGACTGACAGACTGACAGACTGACAGACTGACAGACTGACAGACTGACAGACTGACAGACTGACAGACTGACAGACTGACAGACTGACAGACTGACAGACTGACAGACTGACAGACTGACAGACTGACAGACTGACAGACTGACAGACTGACAGACTGACAGACTGACAGACTGACAGACTGACAGACTGACAGACTGACAGACTGACAGACTGACAGACTGACAGACTGACAGACTGACAGACTGACAGACTGACAGACTGACAGACTGACAGACTGACAGACTGACAGACTGACAGACTGACAGACTGACAGACTGACAGACTGACAGACTGACAGACTGACAGACTGACAGACTGACAGACTGACAGACTGACAGACTGACAGACTGACAGACTGACAGACTGACAGACTGACAGACTGACAGACTGACAGACTGACAGACTGACAGACTGACAGACTGACAGACTGACAGACTGACAGACTGACAGACTGACAGACTGACAGACTGACAGACTGACAGACTGACAGACTGACAGACTGACAGACTGACAGACTGACAGACTGACAGACTGACAGACTGACAGACTGACAGACTGACAGACTGACAGACTGACAGACTGACAGACTGACAGACTGACAGACTGACAGACTGACAGACTGACAGACTGACAGACTGACAGACTGACAGACTGACAGACTGACAGACTGACAGACTGACAGACTGACAGACTGACAGACTGACAGACTGACAGACTGACAGACTGACAGACTGACAGACTGACAGACTGACAGACTGACAGACTGACAGACTGACAGACTGACAGACTGACAGACTGACAGACTGACAGACTGACAGACTGACAGACTGACAGACTGACAGACTGACAGACTGACAGACTGACAGACTGACAGACTGACAGACTGACAGACTGACAGACTGACAGACTGACAGACTGACAGACTGACAGACTGACAGACTGACAGACTGACAGACTGACAGACTGACAGACTGACAGACTGACAGACTGACAGACTGACAGACTGACAGACTGACAGACTGACAGACTGACAGACTGACAGACTGACAGACTGACAGACTGACAGACTGACAGACTGACAGACTGACAGACTGACAGACTGACAGACTGACAGACTGACAGACTGACAGACTGACAGACTGACAGACTGACAGACTGACAGACTGACAGACTGACAGACTGACAGACTGACAGACTGACAGACTGACAGACTGACAGACTGACAGACTGACAGACTGACAGACTGACAGACTGACAGACTGACAGACTGACAGACTGACAGACTGACAGACTGACAGACTGACAGACTGACAGACTGACAGACTGACAGACTGACAGACTGACAGACTGACAGACTGACAGACTGACAGACTGACAGACTGACAGACTGACAGACTGACAGACTGACAGACTGACAGACTGACAGACTGACAGACTGACAGACTGACAGACTGACAGACTGACAGACTGACAGACTGACAGACTGACAGACTGACAGACTGACAGACTGACAGACTGACAGACTGACAGACTGACAGACTGACAGACTGACAGACTGACAGACTGACAGACTGACAGACTGACAGACTGACAGACTGACAGACTGACAGACTGACAGACTGACAGACTGACAGACTGACAGACTGACAGACTGACAGACTGACAGACTGACAGACTGACAGACTGACAGACTGACAGACTGACAGACTGACAGACTGACAGACTGACAGACTGACAGACTGACAGACTGACAGACTGACAGACTGACAGACTGACAGACTGACAGACTGACAGACTGACAGACTGACAGACTGACAGACTGACAGACTGACAGACTGACAGACTGACAGACTGACAGACTGACAGACTGACAGACTGACAGACTGACAGACTGACAGACTGACAGACTGACAGACTGACAGACTGACAGACTGACAGACTGACAGACTGACAGACTGACAGACTGACAGACTGACAGACTGACAGACTGACAGACTGACAGACTGACAGACTGACAGACTGACAGACTGACAGACTGACAGACTGACAGACTGACAGACTGACAGACTGACAGACTGACAGACTGACAGACTGACAGACTGACAGACTGACAGACTGACAGACTGACAGACTGACAGACTGACAGACTGACAGACTGACAGACTGACAGACTGACAGACTGACAGACTGACAGACTGACAGACTGACAGACTGACAGACTGACAGACTGACAGACTGACAGACTGACAGACTGACAGACTGACAGACTGACAGACTGACAGACTGACAGACTGACAGACTGACAGACTGACAGACTGACAGACTGACAGACTGACAGACTGACAGACTGACAGACTGACAGACTGACAGACTGACAGACTGACAGACTGACAGACTGACAGACTGACAGACTGACAGACTGACAGACTGACAGACTGACAGACTGACAGACTGACAGACTGACAGACTGACAGACTGACAGACTGACAGACTGACAGACTGACAGACTGACAGACTGACAGACTGACAGACTGACAGACTGACAGACTGACAGACTGACAGACTGACAGACTGACAGACTGACAGACTGACAGACTGACAGACTGACAGACTGACAGACTGACAGACTGACAGACTGACAGACTGACAGACTGACAGACTGACAGACTGACAGACTGACAGACTGACAGACTGACAGACTGACAGACTGACAGACTGACAGACTGACAGACTGACAGACTGACAGACTGACAGACTGACAGACTGACAGACTGACAGACTGACAGACTGACAGACTGACAGACTGACAGACTGACAGACTGACAGACTGACAGACTGACAGACTGACAGACTGACAGACTGACAGACTGACAGACTGACAGACTGACAGACTGACAGACTGACAGACTGACAGACTGACAGACTGACAGACTGACAGACTGACAGACTGACAGACTGACAGACTGACAGACTGACAGACTGACAGACTGACAGACTGACAGACTGACAGACTGACAGACTGACAGACTGACAGACTGACAGACTGACAGACTGACAGACTGACAGACTGACAGACTGACAGACTGACAGACTGACAGACTGACAGACTGACAGACTGACAGACTGACAGACTGACAGACTGACAGACTGACAGACTGACAGACTGACAGACTGACAGACTGACAGACTGACAGACTGACAGACTGACAGACTGACAGACTGACAGACTGACAGACTGACAGACTGACAGACTGACAGACTGACAGACTGACAGACTGACAGACTGACAGACTGACAGACTGACAGACTGACAGACTGACAGACTGACAGACTGACAGACTGACAGACTGACAGACTGACAGACTGACAGACTGACAGACTGACAGACTGACAGACTGACAGACTGACAGACTGACAGACTGACAGACTGACAGACTGACAGACTGACAGACTGACAGACTGACAGACTGACAGACTGACAGACTGACAGACTGACAGACTGACAGACTGACAGACTGACAGACTGACAGACTGACAGACTGACAGACTGACAGACTGACAGACTGACAGACTGACAGACTGACAGACTGACAGACTGACAGACTGACAGACTGACAGACTGACAGACTGACAGACTGACAGACTGACAGACTGACAGACTGACAGACTGACAGACTGACAGACTGACAGACTGACAGACTGACAGACTGACAGACTGACAGACTGACAGACTGACAGACTGACAGACTGACAGACTGACAGACTGACAGACTGACAGACTGACAGACTGACAGACTGACAGACTGACAGACTGACAGACTGACAGACTGACAGACTGACAGACTGACAGACTGACAGACTGACAGACTGACAGACTGACAGACTGACAGACTGACAGACTGACAGACTGACAGACTGACAGACTGACAGACTGACAGACTGACAGACTGACAGACTGACAGACTGACAGACTGACAGACTGACAGACTGACAGACTGACAGACTGACAGACTGACAGACTGACAGACTGACAGACTGACAGACTGACAGACTGACAGACTGACAGACTGACAGACTGACAGACTGACAGACTGACAGACTGACAGACTGACAGACTGACAGACTGACAGACTGACAGACTGACAGACTGACAGACTGACAGACTGACAGACTGACAGACTGACAGACTGACAGACTGACAGACTGACAGACTGACAGACTGACAGACTGACAGACTGACAGACTGACAGACTGACAGACTGACAGACTGACAGACTGACAGACTGACAGACTGACAGACTGACAGACTGACAGACTGACAGACTGACAGACTGACAGACTGACAGACTGACAGACTGACAGACTGACAGACTGACAGACTGACAGACTGACAGACTGACAGACTGACAGACTGACAGACTGACAGACTGACAGACTGACAGACTGACAGACTGACAGACTGACAGACTGACAGACTGACAGACTGACAGACTGACAGACTGACAGACTGACAGACTGACAGACTGACAGACTGACAGACTGACAGACTGACAGACTGACAGACTGACAGACTGACAGACTGACAGACTGACAGACTGACAGACTGACAGACTGACAGACTGACAGACTGACAGACTGACAGACTGACAGACTGACAGACTGACAGACTGACAGACTGACAGACTGACAGACTGACAGACTGACAGACTGACAGACTGACAGACTGACAGACTGACAGACTGACAGACTGACAGACTGACAGACTGACAGACTGACAGACTGACAGACTGACAGACTGACAGACTGACAGACTGACAGACTGACAGACTGACAGACTGACAGACTGACAGACTGACAGACTGACAGACTGACAGACTGACAGACTGACAGACTGACAGACTGACAGACTGACAGACTGACAGACTGACAGACTGACAGACTGACAGACTGACAGACTGACAGACTGACAGACTGACAGACTGACAGACTGACAGACTGACAGACTGACAGACTGACAGACTGACAGACTGACAGACTGACAGACTGACAGACTGACAGACTGACAGACTGACAGACTGACAGACTGACAGACTGACAGACTGACAGACTGACAGACTGACAGACTGACAGACTGACAGACTGACAGACTGACAGACTGACAGACTGACAGACTGACAGACTGACAGACTGACAGACTGACAGACTGACAGACTGACAGACTGACAGACTGACAGACTGACAGACTGACAGACTGACAGACTGACAGACTGACAGACTGACAGACTGACAGACTGACAGACTGACAGACTGACAGACTGACAGACTGACAGACTGACAGACTGACAGACTGACAGACTGACAGACTGACAGACTGACAGACTGACAGACTGACAGACTGACAGACTGACAGACTGACAGACTGACAGACTGACAGACTGACAGACTGACAGACTGACAGACTGACAGACTGACAGACTGACAGACTGACAGACTGACAGACTGACAGACTGACAGACTGACAGACTGACAGACTGACAGACTGACAGACTGACAGACTGACAGACTGACAGACTGACAGACTGACAGACTGACAGACTGACAGACTGACAGACTGACAGACTGACAGACTGACAGACTGACAGACTGACAGACTGACAGACTGACAGACTGACAGACTGACAGACTGACAGACTGACAGACTGACAGACTGACAGACTGACAGACTGACAGACTGACAGACTGACAGACTGACAGACTGACAGACTGACAGACTGACAGACTGACAGACTGACAGACTGACAGACTGACAGACTGACAGACTGACAGACTGACAGACTGACAGACTGACAGACTGACAGACTGACAGACTGACAGACTGACAGACTGACAGACTGACAGACTGACAGACTGACAGACTGACAGACTGACAGACTGACAGACTGACAGACTGACAGACTGACAGACTGACAGACTGACAGACTGACAGACTGACAGACTGACAGACTGACAGACTGACAGACTGACAGACTGACAGACTGACAGACTGACAGACTGACAGACTGACAGACTGACAGACTGACAGACTGACAGACTGACAGACTGACAGACTGACAGACTGACAGACTGACAGACTGACAGACTGACAGACTGACAGACTGACAGACTGACAGACTGACAGACTGACAGACTGACAGACTGACAGACTGACAGACTGACAGACTGACAGACTGACAGACTGACAGACTGACAGACTGACAGACTGACAGACTGACAGACTGACAGACTGACAGACTGACAGACTGACAGACTGACAGACTGACAGACTGACAGACTGACAGACTGACAGACTGACAGACTGACAGACTGACAGACTGACAGACTGACAGACTGACAGACTGACAGACTGACAGACTGACAGACTGACAGACTGACAGACTGACAGACTGACAGACTGACAGACTGACAGACTGACAGACTGACAGACTGACAGACTGACAGACTGACAGACTGACAGACTGACAGACTGACAGACTGACAGACTGACAGACTGACAGACTGACAGACTGACAGACTGACAGACTGACAGACTGACAGACTGACAGACTGACAGACTGACAGACTGACAGACTGACAGACTGACAGACTGACAGACTGACAGACTGACAGACTGACAGACTGACAGACTGACAGACTGACAGACTGACAGACTGACAGACTGACAGACTGACAGACTGACAGACTGACAGACTGACAGACTGACAGACTGACAGACTGACAGACTGACAGACTGACAGACTGACAGACTGACAGACTGACAGACTGACAGACTGACAGACTGACAGACTGACAGACTGACAGACTGACAGACTGACAGACTGACAGACTGACAGACTGACAGACTGACAGACTGACAGACTGACAGACTGACAGACTGACAGACTGACAGACTGACAGACTGACAGACTGACAGACTGACAGACTGACAGACTGACAGACTGACAGACTGACAGACTGACAGACTGACAGACTGACAGACTGACAGACTGACAGACTGACAGACTGACAGACTGACAGACTGACAGACTGACAGACTGACAGACTGACAGACTGACAGACTGACAGACTGACAGACTGACAGACTGACAGACTGACAGACTGACAGACTGACAGACTGACAGACTGACAGACTGACAGACTGACAGACTGACAGA